>NC_042987.1:43763182-43900682 GCF_901001165.1 Salmo trutta | reverse complement strand
GGCTGCCTGATTGACTGGCTGGCTGACTGATTAACTGGCTGATCAACTGTCTGACTGGCTGGCTGACTGGTTGGCTGATTAACTGGCTGGCTGTTTAACTGGCTGGCTGACTGGATGGCTGGCTGGCTGACTGACTGGCTGATTAACAGGCTGGCTGACTGACTGGCTGACTGGCTGATTAACTGGCTGGTTAACTCTCTGACTGATTGGTTGGTTGACTGACTGTCTGACTGGTTGGCTGGCTGACGAATTAGCTGGCTGGCTGATTGACTGGCTGGCTGGATGACTGACTGGTTGGCTGACTAGTTGGCTGATTAAATGTCTGGCTTTTAACTGTCTGGCTGACTGGCTGGCTGACTGGTTGCTGGCTGACTGGAAGGCTGACTGACTGGTTGGCTGACTGGAAGGCTGACTGACTGGCTGACTGGTTGGCTGACTGACTGGCTGGTTTGCTGACTGACTGGCTGACTGGATGGCTGGCTGGCTGGTTTGCTGACTAATTGGTTGACTGGCTGCCTGGTTGGCTGGCTGGTTCCCTGCTTCTAGGCAATTTGCAAACTGTTTTCATAAATAGACAGATGACATTAACAACAGCTACACGGTTCAAGTCCATTTGAATTTACTCGGTGTGTGTGCGTGTGCATGCTTGTGTGTGTGTGTGTGTGTGTGTGTGTGTGTGTGTGTGTGTGTGTGTGTGTGTGTGTGTGTGTGAGTTCCAGGTTTGCTCCATGTATTCTGAGAACTTAGACTGTGTGGTCAAAAGACAGCAGGAGAGATGTATGGAGAGGATCGCCCTGCACAACCTGACACACTACCTGGATGATGGTAGGACTGTGTGTTTGTGATGGTGTTTGTGCTTCCATGTGTATAATCACACTCCTCTGAGTGTCTCATCCTCCTCCACACTCTCCAGGTGGCATTGTCTCTCTTTCCCATGTTTCCCTTCCAAGGAACTCTGGGAGGAGAAATCTGGAAACAATCATGGGAGAGGAAAGGATGGTGGAGAAGAGAGGATGGGAGAGGATGGGAGAGGAGGAGAGGATGATGGGAGAGGAGAGGGTGGGAGAGGAGAACAGAGGATGGGAGAGGAGGGTGGAGAAGAGAGGATGGGAGAGGAGAACAGAGGATGGGAGAGGAGGGTGGAGAAGAGAGGATGGGAGAGGAGGGTGGAGAAGAGAGGATGGGAGAGGATGGGAGAGGAGAGGATGGGAGAGGAGAACAGAGGATGTGAGAGGGGGATGAGAGAAGAGAGGAAAGAATGGGAGAGAAGAAGAGAGGACGGAGAGGAAAGGATGGGAGAGGATGGTGGAGAAGAGAGGATGGGAGAGGATGGGAGAGGAGAAGATGGGAGAAGAGAGGAAAGGATGGGAGGGGAGAGGATGGGAGAGGAGAACAGAGGATGGGAGAGGGGGATGAGAGAAGAGAGGAAAGGATAGGAGAGAAGAAGAGAGGACGGAGAGGAAAGGATGGGAGAGGAGAGGATGGGAGAGGAGAGGATGGTGGAGAGGAGAGATGGGAGAGGAGAAGAGAGGCTGAGAGGGGAGAGGAGGTGAGAGGATGGGAGAGGATAGAATAGGAGAAAAGAGGATGGGAGAAAAGAGGATATAAGAGGAGAGGATTGGAGAAGATAGGAGAGAAGAGGATGGGAGAGGATGGTGGAGAACAGAGGATGGGAGAGGATGGTGGAGAACAGAGGATGGGAGAGAGAGGATGGGAGAGGATGGTGGAGAACAGAGGATGGGAGAGAAGAGGATGGGAGAGGAGAGGATGGGAGAGGAGAGGCTGGGGCGAGGAGAGGAGAGGCTGGGGCGAGGAGAAGAGAGGATGCGAGAGGAGAGGATGTATAGGAGATGAGAGGAGAGAAGAGAAGAGGATATGAGAGGAGAGGATTGGAGAGGAGAAGATAGGATGGGAGAGAAGTCTGACAGTCTGTTCTGCTTCCTGACTCAGTCTGAAAACAACCAATTTAAACAGGAAAACAGTAATTCTAAGAGCAGAGAAGCAGCAGTGGGGTCTGTCTCTATGGTTCTGTATATCCCATTAAATGGTTTCCTTCTCTAGATCAGTGTGGATGTTTATAGGAAGCCTGCGGTAAGCTGATCACGTTACCCTGTTCTTATTACCAAATCAGAAAAAACCACAATGAATATCACTGAGAGATACAGACTCTTGGATCTGATTTTGGTGTTTAAAATAAAGAAAAATCCCAAGATGCATGTCGATTCGGACAACAACAAAAAAGAGTCTGTTTTCACTGTTTCAAACCATGTCCCACACCTTTAACATATGCATCTGTCCTCCTGTCTAGGGTCACTCTCCTGTCTATGGTAGTTACTGTCTTCCTGTACACTGTAACCATCTCTCCTGTCTATGGTAGTGTTACTGTCTTCCTGTACACTGTAACCATCTCTCCTGTCTATGGTAGTGTTACTGTCTTCCTGTACACTGTAACCATCTCTCCTGTCTATGGTAGTGTTACTGTCTTCCTGTACACTGTAACCATCTCTCCTGTCTATGGTAGTGTTAATGTCTTCCTGTACACTGTAACCATCTCTCCTGTCTATGGTAGTGTTAATGTCTTCCTGTACACTGTAACCATCTCTCCTGTCTATGGTAGTGTTACTGTCTTCCTGTACACTGTAACCATCTCTCCTGTCTATGGTAGTGTTACTGTCTTCCTGTACACTGTAACCATCTCTCCTGTCTATGGTAGTGTTACTGTCTTCCTGTACACTGTAACCATCTCTCCTGTCTATGGTAGTGTTACTGTCTTCCTGTACACTGTAACCATCTCTCCTGTCTATGGTAGTGTTACTGTCTTCCTGTACACTGTAACCATCTCTCCTGTCTATGGTAGTGTTAATGTCTTCCTGTACACTGTAACCATCTCTCCTGTCCCTATGGTAGTGTTAATGTCTTCCTGTACACTGTAACCATCTCTCCTGTCTATGGTAGTGTTACTGTCTTCCTGTACACTGTAACCATCTCTCCTGTCTATGGTAGTGTTACTGTCTTCCTGTACACTGTAACCATCTCTCCTGTCTATGGTAGTGTTACTGTCTTCCTGTACACTGTAACCATCTCTCCTGTCTATGGTAGTGTTAATGTCTTCCTGTAGTGTCTCTATAATAGCTCTGTAAAGCAACATTCCCTCTGCCTCTGTTTCTGTTGACAACAGACACATCAGTGTGGAGGAGAAACATCCGTCAGCCTCAGACTGACTGGAGGAGAGAGAGAGAGAGAGAGAGAGAGGAGTTTAGCAGAGATGGTGGACAGACTTATCTTATTAGCTTGTCTGGTTGAGCTACAGCTTAAAGCTACAGTCTCAGGTTGGCTGTAGTCCAGCTGTCTCAGACTTCTCTAGCGCATCATGGTGGTGGATGTCCTGGATGTGATGGATGTCACTCAGGTTTTGTTGTTTTTATGCTGTTTCTATGGTCATTTAAAGGGATACTGTGAAATTGGCAGCGAGGCCCTTTATCTACTGACCCAGAGTCAGATGAGGTCCTTTATCTACTGACCCAGAGTCAGATGAGGTCCTTTATCTACTGACCCAGAGTCAGATGAGGACCTTTATCTACTGACCCAGAGTCAGATGAGGCCCTTTATCTACTGACCCAGAGTCAGATGAGGTCCTTTATCTACTGACCCAGAGTCAGATGAGGTCCTTTATCTACTGACCCAGAGTCAGATGAGGTCCTTTATCTACTGACCCAGAGTCAGATGAGGACCTTTATCTACTGACCCAGAGTCAGATGAGGCCCTTTATCTACTGACCCAGAGTCAGATGAGGTCCTTTATCTACTGACCCAGAGTCAGATGAGGTCCTTTATCTACTGACCCAGAGTCAGATGAGGTCCTTTATCTACTGACCCAGAGTCAGATGAACTCGTGGATGCCACTTTTTTTGTCTCTGTGTCCAGTATGAAGGAAGTTACAGGAAGTTGCACTAACCAATTGCTGGAAGTCTATGGGTATCTAGCAGATATGCATAGCGCTAACGCTAGTTAGCATTGGCTCCCGAAACTACCTCTACTTTTCTTCATACTGGACACAGAATCCTGAAATATTATTCAGATAAAACACTAGTCATTCCCCTCAAGAGGGATTGCATTATCACTTGTGTGTGTGTGTGTGTGTGTGTGTGTGTGTGTGTGTGTGTGTGTGTGTGTGTGTGTGTGTGTGTGTGTGTTATTAAGAGTGATAGTGTAGGCAGGTTTAATTGGTTAGCTCTGGGTCTGTCTGTCTGTCTGTCTGTCTGTCTGGCTCGGTGTGTGCTTCGCTCGTCTCAGGTCTTTAAAAGGTAATTGGCTTCATCCAGACCACCAGACAGAGATCCTGCTACTGTATGAGATCCTGGGTATGATATGCCCTGTGTGTTGCAGGCTGTCCGTGGATGTGGGATTACCTGGCTTGTTGGCAGGCCGCAGCCGTAGGCGAAGTGGTATCAGTCAGATGTCCTGACGTCTTCGACGACCTCCTGAGTCCTGACGATGGTTTGTAGCACGGCTTCTACTGTACTAGTGATTCAAACAGTATGGCTTGGCATGTTTATATGGGTTGAAGTGCTATGGTTCACAGCATTTTGTAGATTGACATGTCTGTTGACTGTGTGTGTGTTTCAGAGATTGGTTGGGTCAGTAGGAACTGTACAGCAGAGGGCTGGTCAGAAACATTCCCTCACTACGTTGACGCCTGTCTGTCAGACGATAACACCACCAGACCGGTAAGAACCTAGAAATTAAAACCTAGAACCAGACCGGTAAGAACCTAGAACCTAACCTCTAGAACCTAGAACTAGACAGGTAAGAACCTAGAACCTAACCTCTAGAACCTAGAACTAGACAGGTAAGAACCTAGACCATAACCTCTAGAACCTAGAACCAGACAGGTAAGAACCTAGAACCTAACCTCTAGAACTAGACCGGTAAGAACCTAGAACCTAACCTCTAGAACCTAGAACTAGACCGGTAAGAACCTAGAACCTAACCTCTAGAACCTAGAACTAGACAGGTAAGAACATAGAACCTAACCTCTAGAACCTAGAACTAGACAGGTAAGAACCTAGAACCTAACCTCTAGAACCTAGAACCAGACAGGTAAGAACCTAGAACCTAACTTCTCGAACTAGACAGGTAAGAACCTAGAACCTAACTTCTAGAACCAGACAGGTAACAACCTAGAACCTCTAAAACCTAGTTTATAGAACCTAGAACATGACATTCTTTCACAATTTATACTTCCGTTGAACACTGCAAACAGTAGAACTGTGTGATATTCTGTCTCTCTTGCAGGACATATACTATGTACTGTAACAGTATCTCTGTCTCTTGCAGGACATACAGCGCCTTGCAAAAGTTTTCACCCCCTTGGCATTTATCCTATTTTGTTGCATTACAACCTGTAATTTAAATTGATTTTTATTTGGATTTCATGTAATGGACATACACAAAATAGTCCAAATTGGTGATGTGAAATGAAAAAAATAACTTGTTTCAAAAGATTATAAAAAACAGAAATGTGGTGCGTACATATGTATTCACCCCTTTGCTATGAAGCCCCTAAATAAGATCTGGTGCA
This sequence comes from Salmo trutta, assembly GCF_901001165.1. Classification (NCBI taxonomy): domain Eukaryota; kingdom Metazoa; phylum Chordata; class Actinopteri; order Salmoniformes; family Salmonidae; genus Salmo; species Salmo trutta. The sequence goes on along the minus strand of NC_042987.1, from coordinate 43,895,102 downwards.
ACCAATTACCTTCAGAAGTCACATAATTAGTTAAATAAAGTCCACCTGTGTGCAATCTAAGTGTCACATGATCTGTCACATGATCTCAGTATATATACACCTGTTCTGAAAGGCCCCAGTCTGCAACACCACTAAGCAAGGGGCACCACCAAGCAAGCAGCACTACGAAGACCAAGGAGCTCTCTAAGCAGGTCATGGACAAAGTTGTGGAGAAGTACTGATCAGAAACTTTGTATAAAAACATATATATTAATACATATCAGAAACTTTGAACATCCCACGGAGCACCATTAAATCCATTATTAAAAAACTGAAAGAATATGGCACTACAACAACCCTGCCAAGAGAGGGCCGCCCACCAAAACTCACGGACCAGGCAAGGAGGGCATTAATCAGAGAGGCAACAAAGAGACCAGAGCTGCAAACCTCCACAGCGGAGATTGGAGTATCTGTTCATAGGACATCTTTAAGCCGTACACTCCACAGAGCTGGGCTTTACGGAAGAGTGGCCAGAAAGAAAATAAGCAAACATGTTTGGTGTTCTCCAAAAGGCATGTGGGAGACTCCCCAAACATATGGAAGAAGGTACTCTGGTCAGATGAGACAAAAATGTTGCTTTTTGGCCATCAAGGAAAATGCTATGTCTGGCGCAAACCCAACACCTCACATCACCACGAGAACAACATCCCCACAGTGAAGCATGGTGGTGGCAGCATCATGCTGTGGGGATGTTTTTCATTGGCAGGGATTGGGAAACTGGTCAGAATTGAAGGGATGGCGCTAAATACAGGGACATTCTTGAAGGAAACTTGTTTCAATCTTCCAGAGATTTGAGACTGGGACGGAGGTTCACCTTCCAGCAGGACAATGACCCTAAGCATACTGCTAAAGCAACACTCAACTGGTTTAATGGGAAACATTTAAATGTCTTGGAATGGCCTAGTCAAAGCCCAGACCTCAATCCAATTTAAAGATTGCTGTACACCAGCGGAACCCATCCAACTTGAAGGAGCTGGAGCAGTTTTGCCTTGAAGAATGGGCAAAAATCCCAGTGGCTAGATGTGCCAAGCTTATAGAGACATACCCCAAGAGACTTGGAGCTGTAACTGCTGCAAAAGGTGGCTCTACAAAGTATTGACTTTGGGGGGGTGAATAGTTATGCACACTCAAGTTTTCTGTTTCTTTTTGTCATATTTCTTGTTTGTTTCACAAAGAATGTCTCTCTCATGCATAACAAATACTATGATCTATAACAGTGTCTCTCTGTCTCTTCCAGGACATGTACTATGTTCTATAACAATGTCTCTCTGTCTCTTCCAGGACATGTACTATAACACTGTCACTCTGTCTCTTCCAGGACATGCACTATGCGTCTGTGAAAGCTCTGTACACAGTAGGATACAGCAGCTCTCTGGTCTCTCTCACCACCGCCATGACTCTACTCTGCAGGTTCAGGTTAGATCTGGTCTCTCTCTCCACCTCCATGACTCTACTCTGCAGGTTCAGGTTAGATCTGGTCTCTCTCCACCTCCATGACTCTACTCTGCAGGTTCAGGTTAGATCTGGTCTCTCTCCACCTCCATGACTCTACTCTGCAGGTTCAGGTTAGATCTGGTCTCTCTCTCCACCTCCATGAGTCTACTGTGCAGGTTCAGGTTAGATCTGGTCTCTCTCCACCTCCATGACTCTACTCTGCAGGTTCAGGTTAGATCTGGTCTCTCTCTCCACCTCCATGAGTCTACTGTGCAGGTTCAGGTTAGATCTGGTCTCTCTCTCCACCTCCATGACTCTACTCTGCAGGTTCAGGTTAGATCTGGTCTCTCACACCACCTCCATGACTCTACTCTGCAGGTTCAGGTTAGATCTGGTCTCTCTCCACCTCCATGACTCTACTGTTCAGGTTAGATCTGGTCTCTCTCTCCACCTCCATGACTCTACTCTGCAGGTTCAGGTTAGATCTGGTCTCTCTCTCCACCTCCATGACTCTACTGTTCAGATTAGATCTGGTCTCTCTCTCCACCTCCATGACTCTACTCTGCAGGTTCAGGTTAGATCTGGTCTCTCTCCACCTCCATGACTCTACTCTGCAGGTTCAGGTTAGATCTGGTCTCTCTCCACCTCCATGACTCTACTGTGCAGGTTAGATCTGGTCTCTCACCACCTCCATGACTTTACTCTGCAGGTTCAGGTTAGATCTGGTCTCTCTCCCCACCTCCATGACTCTACTCTGCAGGTTCAGGTTAGATCTGGTCTCTCTCTCCACCTCCATGCTTCTACTGTGGAGGTTCAGGTTAGATCTGGTCTCTCTCCACCTCCATGACTCTACTCTTCAGGTTAGATCTGGTCTCTCTCACCACCTCCATGACTCTACTCTGTAGGTTCAGGTTAGATCTGGTCTCTCTCACCACCTCCATGACTCTACTCTTCAGGTTAGATCTGGTCTCTCTCACCACCTCCATGACTCTACTGTGCAGGTTCAGGTTAGATCTGGTCTCTCTCTCCACATCCATGACTCTACTCTGCAGGTTCAGGTTAGATCTGGTCTCTCTCACCACCTCCATAACTCTACTCTGCAGGTTCAGGTTATATCTGGTCTCTCTCCACCTCCATGACTCTACTGTGCAGGTTCAGGTTAGATCTGGTCTCTCTCACCACCTCCATAACTCTACTCTGCAGGTTCAGGTTATATCTGGTCTCTCTCCACCTCCATGACTCTACTGTGCAGGTTAGATCTGGTCTCTCACCACCTACATGACTCTACTCTGCAGGTTCAGGTTAGATCTGGTCTCTCTCTCCACCTCCATGACTCTACTCTGCAGGTTCAGGTTAGATCTGGTCTCTCTCTCCACCTCCATGACTCTACTCTGCAGGTTCAGGTTAGATCTGGTCTCTCTCCACCTCCATGACTCTACTCTGCAGGTTCAGGTTAGATCTGGTCTCTCTCTCCACCTCCATGACTCTACTCTGCAGGTTCAGGTTAGATCTGGTCTCTCTCCACCTCCATGACTCTACTGTTCAGGTTAGATCTTGTCTCTCTCTCCACCTCCATGACTCTACTCTGCAGGTTCAGGTTAGATCTGGTCTCTCTCTCCACCTCCATGACTCTACTGTTCAGGTTAGATCTGGTCTCTCTCACCACCTCCATGACTCTACTCTGCAGGTTCAGGTTAGATCTGGTCTCTCTCACCACCTCCATGACTCTACTGTGGAGGTTCAGGTTAGATCTGGTCTCTCTCCACCTCCATGACTCTACTCTGCAGGTTCAGGTTAGATCTGGTCTCTCTCCACCTCCATGACTCTACTCTGCAGGTTCAGGTTAGATCTGGTCTCTCTCCACCTCCATGACTCTACTGTGCAGGTTAGATCTGGTCTCTCACCACCTCCATGACTCTACTCTGCAGGTTCAGGTTAGATCTGGTCTCTCTCCCCACCTCCATGACTCTACTCTGCAGGTTCAGGTTAGATCTGGTCTCTCTCTCCACCTCCATGATTCTACTGTGGAGGTTCAGGTTAGATCTGGTCTCTCTCCACCTCCATGACTCTACTCTTCAGGTTAGATCTGGTCTCTCTCACCACCTCCATGACTCTACTCTGTAGGTTAAGGTTAGATCTGGTCTCTCTCACCACCTCCATGACTCTACTCTTCAGGTTAGATCTGGTCTCTCTCACCACCTCCATGACTCTACTGTGCAGGTTCAGGTTAGATCTGGTCTCTCTCCACCTCCATGACTCTACTGTGCAGGTTCAGGTTAGATCTGGTCTCTCTCCACCTCCATGACTCTACTCTGCAGGTTCAGGTTAGATCTGGTCTCTCTCACCACCTCCATGACTCTACTCTGCAGGTTCAGGTTAGATCTGGTCTCTCTCACCACCTCCATGACTCTACTCTGCAGGTTCAGGTTAGATCTGGTCTCTCTCACCACCTCCATGACTCTACTCTGCAGGTTCAGGTTAGATCTGGTCTCTCTCACCACCTCCATGACTCTACTGTGGAGGTTCAGGTTAGATCTGGTCTCTCTCCACCTCCATGACTCTACTGTTCAGGTTAGATCTGGTCTCTCTCTCTACCTCCATGACTCTACTCTGCAGGTTCAGGTTATATCTGGTCTCTCTCACCACCTCCATGACTCTACTCTGCAGGTTCAGGTTAGATCTGGTCTCTCTCTCCACCTCCATGACTCTACTGTTCAGGTTAGATCTGGTCTCTCTCTCCACCTCCATGACTCTACTCTGCAGGTTCAGGTTAGATCTGGTCTCTCTCCACCTCCATGACTCTACTCTGCAGGTTCAGGTTAGATCTGGTCTCTCTCCACCTCCATGACTCTACTGTGCAAGTTAGATCTGGTCTCTCACCACCTACATGACTCTACTCTGCAGGTTCAGGTTAAATCTGGTCTCTCTCTCCACCTCCATGACTCTACTCTGCAGGTTCAGGTTAGATCTGGTCTCTCTCCACCTCCATGATTCTACTGTGGAGGTTCAGGTTAGATCTGGTCTCTCTCTCCACCTCCATGACTCTACTCTGCAGGTTCAGAAACCCGCCACTAGGGGACAACGGTTAGCACTATTACCATCAAGTAGGTTTTTGCTAGGTAGGGTGTTTTTGACAGGGATGGTGTATTGAAATGTTTTTGCCTTTCCCAAACTATTTAACTTAAACTCTCGGAATGAATTCCTAAACTTACCCGTCAAGTTGTTAGTGTTTTTAATTTTAATTTGAGTTTTTTTATGATTATACAGAACAGCTGGAGGACAGAACACCCAGATCCTCTATCAAACCCACCCCAACCCCCCCATGCTTTAACAGAACACCCTGATCCCCTACCAAATCAACCCCCCCCAAAACCAGACTTAAAGCGGCATGAGTAATATAACCAAATAGTAAAAAAATAAAGATATTATATAACAAAGTACTAATAAAATAATGATACAAATTCTAATTTGTGTTGGTTTATAGAGTTGTGAAAATGAAAATGTTGCATAGCTTCCTTTTTCTAATGGTTAAAAGTAGGAGGAAACCACTTCCACTTAAATAGTAGAGAAGACGTCTAGCTTGAAGAGTAGTACATACCAGCATGTTGCCCATAGAACTGTTTAGAGGGGCTTCCTGCGGTGCCACTCCATAGAACTGTTTAGAGGGGCCTCCTGCGGTGCCACTCCATAGAACTGTTTAGAGGGGCCTCCTGCGGTGCCACTCCATAGAACTGTTTAGAGGGGCCTCCTGCGGTGCCACTCCATAGAACTGTTTAGAGGGGCCTCCTGCGGTGCCACTCCATAGAACTGTTTAGAGGGGCCTCCTGCGGTGCCACTCCATAGAACTGTTTAGAGGGGCCTGCTGTGGTGCCACTCTGAATGATGCAATAAAGGCAGAAGGTTCTATAGGTCTCTCCAGTATTTTAGAATACGTCTCAAGAATTGATATCCTGAAATCTGTCAAGTAGCAGGATATGCATGAAATTACAGATTTCTGGATATCAATTCTTGAGACGTTTTCTCAAGAGTTCACAAGTGGGATCTATTTCTGGTCTATTCTTGGATAATTTAGCCTTTGAACAATGCAGCCGATTTAACTATTTTAAATTGAATTACAACATGTCTTAGACATATATATAGTGATGAAGGCAGATCTGACAAGTTTCGTCTGAAAGTTGCTCACCTAAATCCTCTTCCCATTGGTTCTTGAGAGTTCAGGGAATCCAGATTGTGCAAGTTTAATAACGTGTAGATCAAGCTCATGCCCCCGCTGATATTTTTTTTATTTAACCTTTTATTTAACTAGGCAAGTCAGTTAAGAACGCATTCTTATTTACAATGACGGCCTAGGAACAGTGGGTTAACTGCCTTGTTCAGGGGCAGAACGACAGATTTTTACCTTGTCAGCTCGGGGATTTGATCCAGCAACCTTTCGGTTACTAGCCCACTAGGCTACCTGCCACCCCAAACTGTATGTACAGGTCGTTCAGTGAGGAGATCCCTTTTCCAGACCAGATATGAAATACCCTACTTGCATTAGCTGAGCCTGTTTCCAAATACACTATTGTGAAACATTCTCAAAAAATCTGGAAACAGTTAAGGCGATCGTTTGGTCTCAGTGAATTTTCAAGTTCTGCCCCATTATTGAAGAACCATACAATAGGGTTTTTAATGTATTTAGAAACAGGCTCAGCTAGTTTAGAGCAGAGTAAGGCTGATAAGGAGATGGGGCCACAGGATGAGATCTCTAAGGTCAACCATTTTCTTATATTAGCTGCCCAGTAATAATATTGAAAGTTTGGAAATGCTAGACCACCTTCGGGACGAGATCTCTGCAATACGCTCTTACGTGTCCAAGGGTTTTTCTTGTTCCAGATAAAAGCAGATATCAGTTTATCTATGGAAATAAAAAATATATTTTGTCAGAAAGATAGTAATACATTTGAAATGAGTATAAAAACATAGGTAATACCTTCATTCCACCCAAAGAAAAAGTTGAAGTTGAGTGTGTGACTCAAATTCCCAAATACAATTTCTGTGTAGTGACTCTGAAGGACACATGACTAAAATAATTTTGCCTGTCAGAAGGATTAATAGACATCAATTCATGTTTTTGTAGATGAACCTTATACCCAGATATTTACCAACTGTCTTTAGTAGAACCTGGATCTCTGGAGACCAGTTAAAGGGCCAGACATATATAATATCATGTAATCTGCATAGAATGAGACTTTATGCTCTAAATTCCCCTCTTCTAATGCCTTTTGGTAGTGGTGTTATTCACATATTGTTATGGCTAAAGGCTCAATTGCAAAAGCAAACAGCTGAGGGGATAGAGGACAACCCTGTCTTGTTCCATGTTGGAAATAGGATGAAGGTTAATATTTGTGCGCACTACAGGCATACTGGAGGAGTAAAGGACTTTGATTCAGGACGTAAAATTGGGACCGAATCCAAAACAGATAATCCCACTCAACCCGATCAATATCTCTGGAGTGTCAGATGAAGAGGGGTTATAAAGTATATTATAAAGATGTCTGATGTTGAAAAAATAATTACAATTTTTTTAAGGATAATTGAGGGAAGAACTGACTCAAAATTGCAGGCAATCATAGAAAGTATCTTTTATATTTCAATTAAGTAAAGAAATTTGCCTAAATGAACCACACTCATGTTTTTTTTCCTTTTTCAGAATAAGTGAAATACATGCTTGTCTGATTGTTGAGGGTAAAGAGTTTGAGGAGAATGATTCCTCAAATACGGAAAGAGAGGAGAGCATAGATCTGAGAATAAAAATATATATGTTCCTTTGTTTTTTTACATATATATTTACCCCTTTTTCTCCCCAATTTCGTGGTATCCAAATGCTAGTTACAGTCTTGTCTCATCGCTGAGAAAGAACCCTTTACCTTTCACTGGGTGATTTTAAAAAAAATGACCGAGCAACCAGCTGTCCCTCTCATGATATCAGGCCTAGCCATGTAAAGTAACCAGCTGTCCCTCATGATATCAGGCCAAGCCATGTAAAGTAACCAGCTGTCCCTCTCATGATATCAGGCCAAGCCATGTAAAGTAACTAGCTGTCCCTCTCATGATATCAGGCCTAGCTATGTAAAGCAACCAGCTGTCCCTCTCATGATATCAGGCCAAGCCATGTAAAGTAACCAGCTGTCCCTCATGATATCAGGCCTAGCCATGTAAAGTAACCAGCTGTCCCTCTCATGATATCAGGCCTAGCCATGTAAAGCAACCAGCTGTCCCTCTCATGATATCAGGCCAAGCCATGTAAAGTAACCAGCTGTCCCTCTCATTATATCAGGCCAAGCCATGTAAAGTAACCAGCTGTCCCTCTCATGATATCAGGCCTAGCTATGTAAAGCAACCAGCTGTCCCTCTCATGATATCAGGCCAAGCCATGTAAAGTAACCAGCTGTCCCTCATGATATCAGGCCTAGCCATGTAAAGTAACCAGCTGTCCCTCATGATATCAGGACTAGCCATGTAAAGTAACCAGCTGTCCCTCTCATGATATCAGGCCTAGCCATGTAAAGTAACCAGCTGTCCCTCTCATGATATCAGGCCTAGCCATGTAAAGTAACCAGCTGTCCCTCATGATATCAGGCCAAGCCATGTAAAGTAACCAGCTGTCCCTCATGATATCAGGCCAAGCCATGTAAAGTAACCAGCTGTCCCTCATGATATCAGGCCAAGCCATGTAAAGTAACCAGCTGTCCCTCATGATATCAGGCCTAGCCATGTAAAGTAACCAGCTGTCCCTCTCATGATATCAGGCCAAGCCATGTAAAGTCAGGTGGGAAAACGATAAATACCAGATTACAATAACAACTGGTCCATTAAACATTTTCCCAGATCTGTGCCTCGAGACAATCCGGTCTCTCTACGGACAATTCCTTTGACGTCATGGCTTGGTTTTTGCTCTGACATGCACTGTGAACTGTGGGACCTTATATAGACCGGTGTGTGCCTTTCCAAATCCTTTCCAATTAATTGAATTTACAACAGTTGGACTCCAATCAAGTTGTAGAAACATCTCAAGGATGATCAATGGAAACAGGATGCACCTGAGCTAAATTTTTTGTCTCATAGCAACGCTTCTGAAAACTTATGTAAATAAGGTATATCAGTTATTGTGTATATATTTTATTTAATCCATTTTCAAATGTTTTACTTTTTTATTTAACCAGGAAATCTCTTTTTCAAGGGAGACCTGGCCAAGAAGGCAGCAACAATCAATACATTACAGAATTAAAACATACAACAACATGATCCAGCCTTAAAAAAGCATTGACACTCCTCTGTAACAGTCTCCCATCAACATTTGAAATTCATTCAGTGGCATTAACATATCTAGATGAAGCATGGATTGTAGACTATTCCATGTCTCTGGTGCACAAGAAGAGAAGGCAGTCTTGCCTAATACTGTGAACGTCCTGGGGACTTTAAGTAGCAACCTCCTAGCAGACCGGGTATGGTAACATAGCAACCACCTAGCAGACCGGGTATGGTAACATAGCAACCACCTAGCAGACCAGGTATGGTAACATAGCAACCACCTAGCAGACCGGGTACGGTAACATAGCAACCACCTAGCAGACCGGGTATGGTAACATAGCAACCACCTAGCAGACCGGGTATGGTAACATAGCAACCACCTAGTAGACCGGGTATGGTAACATAGCAACCACCTAGCAGACCGGGTACGGTAACATAGCAACCACCTAGCAGACCGGGTATGGTAACATAGCAACCACCTAGCAGACCGGGTATGGTAACATAGCAACCACCTAGCAGACCGGGTATGGTAACATAGCAACCACCTAGCAGACCGGGTATGGTAACATAGCAACCACCTAGCAGACCGGGTATGGTAACATAGCAACCACCTAGCAGACTGGGTACGGTAACATAGCAACCACCTAGCAGACCGGGTAAGGTAACATAGCAACCACCTAGTAGACTGGGTACGGTAACAAAGCAACCACCTAGCAGACCGGGTACGGTAACATAGCAACCACCTAGCAGACTGGGTACGGTAACATAGCAACCACCTAGCAGACCGGGTATGGTAACATAGCAACCACCTAGCAGACCGGGTATGGTAACATAGCAACCACCTAGCAGACCGGGTACGGTAACATAGCAACCACCTAGCAGACCGGGTACGGTAACATAGCAACCACCTAGCAGACCGGGTACGGTAACATAGCAACCACCTAGCAGACCGGGTATGGTAACATAGCAACCACCTAGCAGTCCGGGTATGGTAACACAGCAACCACCTAGCAGTCCGGGTATGGTAACATAGCAACCACCTAGCAGACCGGGTATGGTAACATAGCAACCACCTAGCAGACCGGGTACGGTAACATAGCAACCACCTAGCAGACCGGGTACGGTAACATAGCAACCACCTAGCAGACCGGGTATGGTAACATAGCAACCACCTAGCAGACCGGGTACGGTATCATAGCAACCACCTAGCAGACCGGGTACGGTAACATAGCAACCACCTAGCAGACCGGGTACGGTAACATAGCAACCACCTAGCAGACCGGGTACGGTAACATAGCAACCACCTAGCAGACCGGGTACGGTAACATAGCAACCACCTAGCAGACCGGGTACGGTAACATAGCAACCACCTAGCAGACCGGATATGGTAACATAGCAACCACCTAGCAGACCGGGTACGGTAACATAGCAACCACCTAGCAGACCGGGTACGGTAACATAGCAACCACCTAGCAGACCTGGTACGGTAACATAGCAACCACCTAGCAGACCTGGTACGGTAACATAGCAACCACCTAGCAGACCTGGTATGGTAACATAGCAACCACCTAGCAGACCTGGTATGGTAACATAGCAACCACCTAGCAGACCGGGTATGGTAACATAGCAACCACAGGTATGGTAACTGCTGGTGGTGAAGGAGACCCGACTACAGAGGTAAAGAGGGAGTTTACCCAAAAGGCCTTTGTAGATGAACACATACAAATGTATCTTTCTGCGCATATAAAGTGAGGTCCAACCTACCATTTGGTACAAGGTGCAATGGTGGGTGAGTGACTTGGCATTTGTAATAAATCCCAAGGATGCATGATAAACAGAGGCCAGGCTCTGGTAGACAGAGGAGGCTGCATGATAAACAGAGTCCAGTCTCTGTAAGACAGAGGAGGCTGCATGATAAACAGAGTCCAGTCTCTGGTAGACAGAGGAGGCTGCATGATAAACAGAGTCCAGTCTCTGGTAGACAGAGGAGGCTGCATGATAAACAGAGTCCAGTCTCTGGTAGACAGAGGAGGCTGCATGATAAACAGAGTCCAGTCTCTGGTAGACAGAGGAGGCTGCATGCATATACAACAAGTCACCATAATCAATTACAGAGAGAAAAGTGGCCTGAACAAGCTTCTTTCTAGCCATAAACGGGAAGCAAGCCTTATTACGAAAATAAAAACACTATTTCAATTTAAGATTTGTCACAAGATTATCCGCATGAACTTTAAAGGACAACTTGTTATCCAACCAAATACCTAGGTATTTGTAGGATGACACTTTTTCAATGGATAAGCCACCAGATGTGACAACGCTAACGTTCTCTGGCAGAGTTCTAGCTCTGGTAAAGGTCATGAATTTAGTTTTTTGTACATTCAAGACCAGTTTGAGACCATAAAGGGAGGCCTGCAGCGACTGAAACGCAGTCTGGGAGCTCTTCAACAGCCTGAACCAGAGAAGGAGCACATGAATATATGACTGTATCATCTGCATATAGATGGAACTTTGCTAGTTGCATCCCATTTCCCAAATTATGAATAAAAATTGAGAACAACACAGGAGCTAAAATGGAACCCTGGGGGACACCTCTTAATCTCTAGACAGCTAGACTTGTGATTGTCAGTATATACACATTGTGTTCTGTCAGAAAGATTAGTTCCTAAAACAATTTACTGCCCCTTCACTGAGACAAATGTTTCTGAGTCTAGCTAGCAACAATTCATGGTCAACTGAATCAAAGGCCTTTTGATAAATCCATAAACAGAGCAGCACAATGTTGCTTTTTATATCAAGTGCATTTATGATGTCGTTTGCCACTGCCATAGCTGCAGTTGGGTGCTGTGCCCCGATCTAAAGCCAGACTGAACCCCGCTCAGTATGTTCTTCTCAATTAAGACGTTTTTAGACTGTGATGTTCACTAGGGATTCATAGACTTTGTCCAGGATACCACTCTACATTCCAGACCAGTATTACCACTCTACATTCCAGACCAGTATTACCACTCTACATTCCAGACCAGTATTACCACTCTACATTCCAGACAGACCAGTATTACCACTCTACATTCCAGACCAGTATTACCGCTCTACATTCCAGACCAGTATTACCGCTCTACATTCCAGACCAGTATTACCACTCTACATTCCAGACCAGTATTACCACTCTACATTCCAGACAGACCAATATTACCACTCTACATTCCAGACCAGTATTACCACTCTACATTCCAGACAGACCAGTATTACCACTCTACATTCCAGACAGACCAGTATTACCACTCTACATTCCAGACCAGTATTACCACTCTACATTCCAGACCAGTATTACCACTCTACATTCCAGACCAGTATTACCACTCTACATTCCAGACAGACCAGTATTACCACTCTACATTCCAGACCAATATTACCACTCTACATTCCAGACCAGTATTACCACTCTACATTCCAGACCAATATTACCACTCTACATTCCAGACCAGTATTACCACTCTACATTCCAGACCAGTATTACCACTCTACATTCCAGACCAATATTACCACTCTACATTCCAGACCAATATTACCACTCTACATTCCAGACCAATATTACCACTCTACATTCCAGACAGACCAGTATTACCACTCTACATTCCAGACCAATATTACCACTCTACATTCCAGACAGACCAATATTAACACTCTACATTCCAGACCAGTATTACCACTCTACATTCCAGACCAGTATTACCACTCTACATTCCAGACCAGTATTACCACTCTACATTCCAGACCAGTATTACCACTCTACATTCCAGACAGACCAGTATTACCACTCTACATTCCAGACAGACCAGTATTACCACTCTACATTCCAGACAGACCAGTATTACCACTCTACATTCCAGACAGACCAGTATTACCACTCTACATTCCAGACCAGTATTACCACTCTACATTCCAGACCAGTATTACCACTCTACATTCCAGACAGACCAGTATTACCACTCTACATTCCAGACAGACCAGTATTACCACTCTACATTCCAGACAGACCAATATTACCACTCTACATTCCAGACAGACCAATATTACCGCTCTACATTCCAGACAGACCAATATTACCGCTCTACATTCCAGACAGACCAGTATTACCGCTCTACATTCCAGACAGACCAGTATTACCGCTCTACATTCCAGACCAATATTACCACTCTACATTCCAGACAGGCCAATATTACCACTCTACATTCAAGACCAGTATTACCACTCTACATTCCAGACCAGTATTACCACTCTACATTCCAGACAGACCAGTATTACCACTCTACATTCCAGACCAGTATTACCACTCTACATTCCAGACCAGTATTACCACTCTACATTCCAGACAGACCAGTATTACCACTCTACATTCCAGACAGACCAGTATTACCACTCTACATTCCAGACCAGTATTACCACTCTACATTCCAGACAGACCAGTATTACCACTCTACATTCCAGACAGACCAGTATTACCACTCTACATTCCAGACAGACCAGTATTACCACTCTACATTCCAGACAGACCAGTATTACCACTCTACATTCCAGACCAGTATTACCACTCTACATTCCAGACAGACCAGTATTACCACTCTACATTCCAGACAGACCAGTATTACCACTCTACATTCCAGACAGACCAGTATTACCACTCTACATTCCAGACAGACCAATATTACCACTCTACATTCCAGACAGACCAATATTACCGCTCTACATTCCAGACAGACCAATATTACCGCTCTACATTCCAGACAGACCAGTATTACCGCTCTACATTCCAGACAGACCAGTATTACCGCTCTACATTCCAGACCAATATTACCACTCTACATTCCAGACAGGCCAATATTACCACTCTACATTCAAGACCAGTATTACCACTCTACATTCCAGACCAGTATTACCACTCTACATTCCAGACAGACCAGTATTACCACTCTACATTCCAGACCAGTATTACCACTCTACATTCCAGACCAGTATTACCACTCTACATTCCAGACCAGTATTACCACTCTACATTCCAGACAGACCAATATTACCACTCTACATTCCAGACCAGTATTACCACTCTACATTCCAGACAGACCAGTATTACCACTCTACATTCCAGACAGACCAGTATTACCACTCTACATTCCAGACCAGTATTACCACTCTACATTCCAGACCAGTATTACCACTCTACATTCCAGACCAGTATTACCACTCTACATTCCAGACAGACCAGTATTACCACTCTACATTCCTGACCAGTATTACCACTCTACATTCCAGACCAGTATTACCACTCTACATTCCAGACAGACCAGTATTACCACTCTACATTCCAGACAGACCAATATTACCTCTCTACATTCCAGACAGACCAATATTACCTCTCTACATTCCAGACAGACCAATATTACCTCTCTACATTCCAGACTGACCAATATTACCACTCTACATTCCAGACAGACCAGTATTACCACTCTGCCAAGTGAAGTGAAGGGCTTCATCTGAGACAGACCAAGTGAAGGGCTGCATCTTTGACCTCCTACTTTGAAAGGACAGGACATTTACATTTACATTTATGTCATTTAGCAGACGCTCTTATCCAGAGCGACTTACAGTAGTGAATGCATACATTTCATACAATTTCATACATATCATACATTTTTTTTTCCTGTGCTGGCCCCCCGTGGGAATCGAACCCACAACCCTGGTGTTAGCAAACACCATGCTCTACCAACTGAGCTACAGGGAAGGACATTTACATTTACATTTTAGTCATTTAGCAGACACTCTTATCCAGAGTGACTTACAGTTGTGAATGCATACATTTCATACAATTTCATTAAAAAAAAAATGTCTGTGGAAGTGTTGGCTGTGCATTTGACCAGCAACTGGTTCTGTATGTAATGTTAATATGGACCCAACTGGTTCTGTATGTAATGTTAATATGGACCCATCTGGTTCTGTATGTAATGTTAATATGGACCCAACTGGTTCTGTATGTAATGTTAATATGGACCCATCTGGTTCTGTATGTAATGTTAGCATGGACCCATCTGGTTCTGTATGTAATGTTAATATGGACCCAACTGGTTCTGTATGTAATGTTAATATGGACCCATCTGGTTCTGTATGTAATGTTAATATGGACCCATCTGGTTCTGTATGTAATGTTAGCATGGACCCATCTGGTTCTGTATGTAATGTTAGCATGGACCCATCTGGTTCTGTATGTAATGTTAATATGGACCCAACTGGTTCTGTATGTAATGTTAGTATGGACCCAACTGGTTCTCTGTGTAATGTTAGTATAGACCCATCTGGTTCTATGTGTTTTAGAACTGCAGGAAATTAACTTTAGAACTCTGCTGTCAAGAATGTGACCACTACAATGTTATGCCCACGAGGTGGGACCCCCTAACCAATTCTCACTTATGGCCCCCAATAGGCTGGGGCCGGTCCATAGGCAGGGGCCGGCCCTGACCATGGGCCGGCCCTGACTATAGGTCGGGGCCGGCCCTGTCCATAGGCCGGCCCTGTCCATAGGCCGGGGCCGGCCTTGACCTACAATGTGCCGGGGCCGGCATATGGACATATGAATGTTGTAGCAATAGACTACATGACTGGACATATGAATGTTGTAGGAATAGACTACATGACTGGACATGTGAATGTAGGAATAGACTACATGACTGGACATATGAATGTTGTAGGAATAGACTACATGACTGGACATATGAATGTTGTAGGAATAGACTACATGACTGGACATGTGAATGTTGTAGGAATAGACTACATGACTGGACATATGAATGTTGTAGGAATAGACTACATGACTGGACATATCCATATATCTCTCCCTGTGTGCCTCTAGCCATTTGAATGTGACAGGCTGAACAATTGAATAGGTGAAATATTCTCCTATGAGGTTGTCTGATTTTGCTGTTGCTTACTGGTGTTGTTGGCTGTGTCAAATGAAATGTGGACAAAACCATTTTTTTTTTATTAGATAATTCAAGTAATGAAACGATACTAGATCTCAGCTCAGCCTGGTTCTCATTGGAATCATAGGTGCCGGACTCGGCCGGACCCAGCCCAATTTAACCCCTGCTTCTCTCTCTCTCTCTGTCCTCCCTCCTCTCACTCAGGAAGCTCCATTGTACCAGGAACTATATCCATATGAACCTGTTCTTTTCCTTCATGCTGAGAGCTGTGTCTGTCTTCATCAAGGACTGGGTTCTCTATGCACAGGAGGATGAAAACCACTGCTTCACTCATACTGTGGGTTACACACACACCGTGGGTTACACACACACACACCGTGGGTTACACACACACACACCGTGGGTTACACACACACACCGTGGGTTACACACACACACCGTGGGTTACACACACACACACACACACACCGTGGGTTACACACACACACACACACTGTGGGTTACACACACACACACTGTGGGTTACACACACACACACAGTGGGTTACACACACACACACACCGTGGGTTACTCACACACACAAACCGTGGGTTACACACACACCGGGGGTTACACACACACAGTGAGGGTGTTATACTGTATGTGTCCACTAGGTGGAGTGTAAAGCAGTGAGGGTGTTATACTGTATGTGTCCACTAGGTGGAGTGTAAAGCAGTGATGGTGTTATACTGTATGTGTCCACTAGGTGGAGTGTAGAGCAGTGATGGTGTTATACTGTATGTGTCCACTAGGTGGAGTGTAAAGCAGTGAGGGTGTTATACTGTATGTGTCCACTAGGTGGAGTGTAAAGCAGTGAGGGTGTTATACTGTATGTGTCCACTAGGTGGAGTGTAAAGCAGTGAGGGTGTTATACTGTATGTGTCCACTAGGTGGAGTGTAAAGCAGTCATGGTGTTATACTGTATGTGTCCACTAGGTGGAGTGTAAAGCCGTGAGGGTGTTATACTGTATGTGTCCACTAGGTGGAGTGTAAAGCAGTGAGCGTGTTATACTGTATGTGTCCACTAGGTGGAGTGTAAAGCAGTGATGGTATTATTCCACTACTGTGTGATGTCCAACTACTTCTGGCTGTTCATCGAAGGCCTGTACCTCTTCACCCTGCTGGTCCAAACCTTCTTCCCAGAGAGACGATACTTCTACTGGTACACCGTGGTAGGATGGGGTGAGTAGAATAAATTGCTACCAACTGGGTTTGATCTCTGCTAGCCCACAGCTACGTTTTTCTGAAGATTGGCTGTTACAGCTTTTGGTTCCTGGTTGGCTTTGTTCCTGGTCCATTATTACAGGGTGGCAGGCAGCCTACAGGTTAAGAATTTTTGGGCCAACAACCGAAAGGTCGCTGGTTTGAATTCCCGACCCTACTTTTTGATCAATCTGTCGATGGGCTCTTGAGCACGGCACTTAACCATAATTGCTCCTGTAAGTCGCTCTAGATAACAGCATCTGTTAAATTACTAAAATGTAAAATGTAATAATTACAATGTCACGTCCCTTATCTACTGGTTGAACCCAATGTCACGTCCCTTATCTACTGGTTGATCCCAATGTCATGTCCCTTATCTGCTGGTTGAACCCAATGTCACGTCCCTTATCTACTGGTTGATCCCAATGTCATGTCCCTTATCTGCTGGTTGAACCCAATGTCATGTCCCTTATCTACTGGTTGAACCCAATGTCACGTCCCTTATCTACTGGTTGATCCCAATGTCATGTCCCTTATCTACTGGTTGATCCCAATGTCATGTCCCTTATCTACTGGTTGAACCCAATGTCATGTCCCTTATCTACTGGTTGAACCCAATGTCATGTCCCTTATCTGCTGGTTGAACCCAATGTCATGTCCCTTATCTGCTGGTTGATCCCAATGTCATGTCCCTTATCTACTGGTTGAACCCAATGTCATGTCCCTTATCTACTGGTTGAACCCAATGTCACTGCCCTTATCTTACTTAGTGACTTTATTGTCCCCATGGGGAAATTTTGTTTACAGTGTCTTGTACACGTTTATAGTGGCGTTTAAAAACAAAACAAAATTGACAATACAACTTTCATAACAGTTACATACCAATAAAACATTTAAAAAAGACTAGCCTGCTGGCCTTACTGGGTGGATAGGAACATTAGCCTGCTGGCCTTACTGGGTGGATAGGAACATTAGCCTGCTGGCCTTACTAGTGGATAGGAACATTAGCCTGCTGGCCTTACTGAGTGGATAGGAACATTAGCCTGCTGGCCTTACTGGGTGTATAGGAACATTAGCCTGCTGGCCTTACTGGGTGGATAGGAACATTAGCCTGCTGGCCTTACTGGGTAGATAGGAACATTAGCCTGCTGGCCTTCCTGGGTGGATAGGAACATTAGCCTGTTGGCCTTACTGGGTGGATAGGAACATTAGCCTGCTGTCCTTACTGGGTAGATAGGAACATTAGCCTGCTGGCCTTACTGGGTGGATAGGAACATTAGCCTGCTGGCCTTAC
The DNA here is from genome assembly GCF_901001165.1 of Salmo trutta. Classification (NCBI taxonomy): domain Eukaryota; kingdom Metazoa; phylum Chordata; class Actinopteri; order Salmoniformes; family Salmonidae; genus Salmo; species Salmo trutta. The sequence goes on along the minus strand of NC_042987.1, from coordinate 43,876,828 downwards.
TGGGTGGATAGGAACATTAGCCTGCTGGCCTTACTGGGTGGATAGGAACATTAGCCCGAGCTATTTAGGAGGGATATCACAACTGGCACAAATGATTGTCTACTTCTGTTTTTCCTGCTGAGGGGTGCCCTCTACCTGCGCCCAGAGGGGAGTAGTTCAAAGTCTGGGTACAGGGGGTGGCTTGGGTCTAAAATGATTTTGTGAGCCTCTCGGAGGGCCCTGACCTTAAAGATCTCATCCAGGCCTGTCTGTTGTACTCCAAGTACCTTGCTGAGGGCCCTGACCTTAAAGATCTCATCCAGGCCTGTCTGTTGGACTCCCAGTACCTTGGGGAGGGCCCTGACCAGATCCCATCCAGGCCTGTCTGTTTGACTCCCAGTACCTTGCTGAGGGCCCTGACCTTAAAGATCCCATCCAGGCCTGTCTGTTTGACTCCCAGTACCTTGGGGAGGGCCCTGACCTTAAAGATCTCATCCTGGCCTGTCTGTTTGACTCCCAGTACCTTGCTGAGGGCCCTGACCTTAAAGATCTCATCCAGGCCTGTCTGTTTGACTCCCAGTACCTTGCTTGCTGTGGTGATACTCCTTCTCAGCATATTTCTCTGGCTGACAGTGGAATTGCCAAACCAACAAACAATACAAAAAGTTAAAATACTCAATGAAAGATTTGTAATACAGAGTCAGTATAGTACAGTCTATGTTAAAAGATCCCAGCTTTTTGACAAAGTACAGTCTCTGTTGGCTCTTTTTGTAGATCAGGTCTGTACATTTACTCCACTGAAGCTTATTGTCCAAGAGGACACACAGATATCTCTATTCCTCTACAATCTCTATGTTCTGACCTCTGATAGATGGTGCAGAGGAAGGTGTTGTATTATCGGGCCCAGGCCTTATTGTTCAAGAGGACACACAGATATCTCTATTCCTCTACAATCTCTATATTCTGACCTCTGATAGATGTTGCAGAGGAAGGTGTTGTATTATCGGGCCCAGGCCTTATTGTCCAAGAGGACACACAGATATCTCTATTCCTCTACAATCTCTATGTCTGACCTCTGATAGATGGTGCAGAGGAAGGTGTTGTATTATCGGGCCCAGGCCTTATTGTCCAAGAGGACACACAGATATCTCTATTCCTCTACAATCTCTATGTCTGACCTCTGATAGATGGTGCAGAGGAAGGTGTTGTATTATCGGGCCCAGGCCTTATTGTCCAAGAGGACACACAGATATCTCTATTCCTCTACAATCTCTATGTCTGACCTCTGATAGATGGTGCAGAGGAAGGTGTTGTATTATCGGGCCCAGGCCTTATTGTCCAAGAGGACACACAGATATCTCTATTCCTCTACAATCTCTATGTTCTGACCTCTGATAGATGGTGCAGAGGAAGGTGTTGTATTATCGGGCCCAGGCCTTATTGTCCAAGAGGACACACAGATATCTCTATTCCTCTACAATCTCTATGTTCTGACCTCTGATAGATGGTGCAGAGGAAGGTGTTGTATTATCGGGCCCAGGTCTTATTGTCCAAGAGGACACACAGATATCTCTATTCCTCTACAATCTCTATGTTCTGACCTCTGATAGATGGTGCAGAGGAAGGTGTTGTATTATCGGGCCCAGGCCTTATTGTCCAAGAGGACACACAGATATCTCTATTCCTCTACAATCTCTATGTTCTGACCTCTGATAGATGTTGCAGAGGTAGGTGTTGTTCGCTTCCTGAAGTCTATGCACTTCTCTTTGGTCTTGTTGGTATTGAGGACCAAGTGTGATTCCTCACAACACTCTACAAAGCCATCTAGGACCGGGCCATGATGTTCCATGTCATCATGCAACAGGCTGATCAAGGCAGAGTCATCAGCGAACTTAACGAGGTGTCTGTCAGGATGGAAACTAGCACAACTATTAGTGTACAAGATGTACAGGAGTGGAGACAAAACACATCCCTGAGGAGAGCCTGTGTTGGTGGTGGAGTGGGGACTAAACACATCCCTGAGGTCTTAAAGCCTGTCTATCAACCTCAGCATAAACTGATCTCACGTTGTCCATCTCTTAAAGCCTGTCTATCACCCTCAGCATAAACTGATCTCACGTTGTCCATCTCTTAAAGCCTGTCTATCACCCTCAGCATAAACTGATCTCACGGTGTCCATCTCTTAAAGCCTGTCTATCACCCTCAGCATAAACTGATCTCACGGTGTCCATCTCTTAAAGCCAGCATAAACTGATCTCACGGTGTCCATCTCTTAAAGCCTGTCTCTCACCCTCAGCATAAACTGCCTTCTTCCTATCAAGTAGTGATTTTAGATGTTTTGATACCCAAGGTTTATTGTTAGTGAAGATTTTACAGGTTTTAGTTGGCACAACTGACTCAACACAGAAGTTTACATAGTCTGAAACAACATCTGTGAGTTCATCAAGATCAGAGCTGCTGTCCTCAAATACCTCCCACATGGTACAGTCAAAACACCCCTGGAGACCAAAAACCTCCCACATGGTACAGTCAAAACACTCCTGGAGACCAAATACCTCCCACATAGTACAGTCAAAACACCCCTGGAGACCAATTACCTCCCACATAGTAGAGTCAGGAGACCAAATACCTCCCACATAGTACAGTCAAAACACCCCTGGAGACCAAATATCCCTCCCACATGGTACAGTCAAACACCCCTGGAGACCAAATACCTCCCACATAGTACAGTCAAAACACCCCTGGAGACCAAATACCTGCCACATAGTACAGTCAAAACACCCCTGGAGACCAAATACCTGCCACATAGTACAGTCAAAACACCCCTGGAGACCAAATACCTCCCACATAGTACAGTCAAAACACCCCTGGAGACCAAATACCTCCCACATAGTACAGTCAAAACACCCCTGGAGACCAAATACCTCCCACATAGTACAGTCAAAAAACACCAAATACCTCCCACATGGTACAGTCAAAACACCCCTGGAGACCAATTACCTCCCACATAGTACAGTCAAAACACCCCTGGAGACCAAATACCTCCCACATAGTACAGTCAAAACACCCCTGGAGACCAAATACCTCCCACATAGTAGAGTCAGGAGACCAAGTACCTCTCACATAGTACAGTCAAAAAACACCAAATACCTCCCACATAGTACAGTCAAAACACCCCTGGAGACCAAATACCTCCCACATAGTACAGTCAAAAAACACCAAATACCTCCCACATGGTACAGTCAAAACACCCCTGGAGACCAAATACCTCCCACATAGTACAGTCAAAACACCCCTGGAGACCAAATACCTCCCACATAGTACAGTCAAAACACCCCTGGAGACCAAATACCTCCCACATAGTAGAGTCAGGAGACCAAGTACCTCTCACATAGTACAGTCAAAAAACACCAAATACCTCCCACATAGTACAGTCAAAACACCCCTGGAGACCAAATACCTCCCACATAGTACAGTCAAAAAACACCAAATACCTCCCACATGGTACAGTCAAAACACCCCTGGAGACCAAATACCTCCCACATGGTACAGTCAAAACACCCCTGGAGACAAGTGATACTGTTGTCATTCCAGATCTGGACAGTTTTAACTGTGGGTTTCTCCCTCTCCAGGAGCCGACAGTAGGTTGGCCTGAGGTAGACAACGTTGTGGTCTGATGTCCCCAGGGGAGGTCTGTTGGTAGCAGAAAACGCATTTGGTATTGTCCCGTAGCACAAGTCAAGAGTCCTATTTTTCATTGTGTGACATTTCACATACTGGTGGTATGTGCGCAGGACTTTGTGCAAGGTACAGTTGGTAAAATCCCCTAAAATAAATGTGTGTGCGTCGGGGAGATGGATTCCAGTTTCTGTGACAGATTATAAATAATCTCTGATGCCTTTGTTATGTTAGCTTTCAGTTGAATGTACACAACGATAACAAACAATTGGGGGAACTCACGGGGCAGATAGTAAGGTCGCAGTGACACAGAAAGCAGTTCAATGTCGGGGGTACAGAGTCTCTCTGTTACCAGGATCCATTTACACCACTGGTCCCTGACCAGCAGGCAGACGCCCCGCCGTGAAGATCCATTTACACCACTGGTCCCTGACCAGCAGGCAGACGCCCCCGCCGTGAAGATCCATTTACACCACTGGTCCCTGACAAGCAGGCAGACGCCCCCGCCGTGAGGATCCATTTACACCACTGGTCCCTGACCAGCAGGCAGACGCCCCCGCCGTGAAGATCCATTTACACCACTGGTCCCTGACAAGCAGGCAGACGCCCCCGCCGTGAAGATCCATTTACACCACTGGTCCCTGACCAGCAGGCAGACGCCCCCGCCGTGAAGATCCATTTACACCACTGGTCCCTGACAAGCAGGCAGACGCCCCCGCCGTGAAGATCCATTTACACCACTGGTCCCTGACAAGCAGGCAGACGCCCCCGCCGTGAAGATCCATTTACACCACTGGTCCCTGACCAGCAGGCAGACGCCCCCGCCGTGAAGATCCATTTACACCACTGGTCCCTGACAATCAGGCAGACGCCCCCGCCATGAATTTTCCCGGCCGGCTCCACTTCTCTGTCCGGGACTCCGTCATCCAGCCAAGTCTCAGTAAATGCCAGCAAACGGGCCTCCAGATATTCGTGTTGGAAGATCAGATTCGGTGGCAGCTCATCCGCTTTCCCCCTCAGTGACCTGGCATTAATCATCAAGGTGGTGGGTAAGGGAAGTTTGTTATTTAATTTTTTAAGTCTTTGTCTGATTCTCCCGCGTTTTCCACTTTTGCATTTGGGTTTGTAATCCACTCGCAGACAATCAAGGATTAGATGGTCCATTGGGATATCCATGGCATTTGTATTTGAGTTGCATTGTAGTAGGAACTCCCTGCTGTATTGGATTCCGCTGCCAGCAGCGTTTTCATCATTTAGTCCGTTTGTAGCGGGTATGTAGACGATCAACTAGATCAGTCCAACACCCCACCACTGTAAATCCATGGGTTGGCAGATTGTTTGTAAACTAAGTGTACAAATTAAAAACATAAAAGAACGCCACACCAAACGTCAAACACACTGCAGGATGCAGCAGAGCCCAATAAATTCACTGCTGGTTGAGCTCAATGTAACGGACCTTATCTGCTGGTTGAGCCCAATGTAACGGACCTTATCTGCTGGTTGAGCCCAATGTAACGGACCTTATCTGCTGGTTGAGCCCTTTGCTCTGGTAAGTCTTATCAATGTCTTCAGGTTTCAGATCAGATTCCTCATCTGTTCTGTCTGTATGTGTGTTTAGGTACTCCCACCATTTGTGTGACTATCTGGGCTACTCTGAGGCTTCACTTTGACGACACAAGGTACTTCCAAACCACAGTTACATCTTTACATGACTCAATATTTACAACAGACAGACAAACTGCACATTCACTGTCTGTTTATACCTCCATAAAAAAACTTGTGACCTTGTGCTTTTGAATAAAGAAAGCCTGCACATGACATATGCTGCTCCCAAGCCTTTTAATGTAATTCCTTTAGCCTGTACCAGGTGAAGGCCTTTAAATGTAATTCCTTTAGCCTGTACCAGGTGAAGGTCTTTTAATATAATTTCTTTAGCCTGTACCAGGTGAAGGTATTTTAATGTAATTCCTTTAGCCTGTACCAGGTGAAGGTTTTTTAATGTAATTCCTTTAGCCTGTACCAGGTTTTTTAATGTAATTCCTTTAGCCTGTACCAGGTGAAGGCCCTTTAATGTAATTCCTTTAGCCTGTACCAGGTGAAGGCCTTTAAATGTAATTCCTTTAGCCTGTACCAGGTGAAGGTCTTTTAATATAATCCCTTTAGCCTGTACCAGGTGAAGGCCTTTTAATGTAATTCCTTTAGCCTGTACCAGGTCTTTTAATATAATTCCTTTAGCCTGTACCAGGTGAAGGTCTTTTAATATAATCCCTTTAGCCTGTACCAGGTGAAGGCATTTTAATATAATTCCTTTAGCCTGTACCAGGTGAAGGTATTTTAATGTAATTCCTTTAGCCTGTACCAGGTGAAGGTATTTTAATGTAATTCCTTTAGCCTGTACCAGGCCTTTTAATGTAATTCCTTTAGCCTGTACCAGGCCTTTTAATGTAATTCCTTTAGCCTGTACCAGGTGAAGGCCTTTTAATGTAATTCCTTTAGCCTGTACCAGGTGAAGGCCTTTTAATGTAATTCCTTTAGCCTGTACCAGGTGAAGGTTTTTTTTATTTAATTCCTTTAGCCTGTACCAGGTCTTTTAATTTAATTCCTTTAGCCTGTACCAGGTCTTTTAATGTAATTCCTTTAGCCTGTACCAGGTGAAGGTATTTTAATGTAATTCCTTTAGCCTGTACCAGGTCTTTTAATGTAATTCCTTTAGCCTGTACCAGGTGAAGGCCTTTTAATGTAATTCCTTTAGCCTGTACCAGGTGAAGGCCTTTTAATGTAATTCCTTTAGCCTCTACCAGGTGAAGGCTATATCAAATCACAGCCTAATATATTTATTTATTATCGCTGATGTGACGTCATAGTTTAGATCCTTATAATATGCATAATAATATCTGTGTCCCAAACGGCGTCCTATTCCCTATATAGTGCCCTATTCCCTATATAGTGCCCTATTCCCTATGGGCCCTGGTCATACGCACTATAAAGGGCATAGGTTGCCTTTTGGGAAAATATCACTCTCACCCCCTGCTGTCTCTTGTCCTGTACCCTGTAGTTGCTGGGATACCAACAACACCACTGCCCTCTGGTGGGTGATCAAGGGACCTACGGTCGTCTGCATCATGGTGGGTGGAACAGGCTTTATCACGGCTGACCAGAAATGGAACCCTATTCCCCAGATCAGTGGTTCTCAAACTGTGGGTCAAAGGGTCGGCGGGGGGGGGGGGGGTGCTGAGTTTAAGGAACTCAGTCAGGCTTTCAACTTCCTCTTGAAAGTAGTGATAGTAGAATACACAAGGTGAAATGTAGTTTTTCCTCTTAGACCTTCGAGAGCTATTATATAACGGTGCTAGACCTGATAATCAACGACGATGAGAGCCTATAGGGAGGAGGTCAGAGACCTGGCAGTGTGATTCCAGGACAACAACCTCTCCCTCAACGTCAGCAAGACAAAGGAGCTAATCGTGGACTACAGGAAACGGAGGGCCGAGCACGCCCCCATCCACATCGACGAGGCTGTGGTGGATCGGATCGAGAGATTCAAGTTCTTCGGGGCTCCCGAGTGGCGCAGCGGTCTATGGCACTGCATCTCAGCGCCGGATCCAGGCTGTATCACAACCGGCCGTGTTTGGGAGTCCATTAGGGCGGCGCACAATTGGCCCAGCGTCGTCTGGGTTTGGCCGGTGTAGGCCGTCATTGTAAATAAGAATTTGTTCTTAACTGACTTGCCTAGTTAAATAAAGGTAACATTTTTTCTTTTTTTAACAAATTCAAATATCACTAAGAAATTAACATTGTCCACACACCAACACAGTCGTGAAGAAGGCATGACAACGCCTCTTCCCCCTCAGGAGGCTGAAAAGATTTGGCATGGGTCCTCAGATCCTCAAAAAGTTCTACAGCTGCACCATTGAGTGTATCCTGACTGGCTGCATCACCGCTTGGTATGTCAACTGTTTGGCATTCCTCCGCAAGGCGCTACAGAGGGTTAGGGCGTACGGACCAGTACATCACTGGGGCCAAGCTTCCTGCCATCCAGAACCTCTATACCAGACGATGTCAGTAGGAAGGCCCTAAAAATGGTCAAATGCTCCAGCTACCCAAGTCATAGACTGTTCTCTCTGCTACCGCATGGCAAGCGGTACCAATGTACCAAGTCTGGAACCACCAGGGCCCCAAACAGCTTCTACCCCCAACCCTTTAAGTCTGCTAAATAGTTAGTCCGGGTAGCTGTTGGTTATCTGCATTGACCCTTTTTGCACTAACTATTTTGATTCATTTATTCAAATCACATTTTATTGGGCCGAATAGAACAGGTAAAGTAAAAAAGTGTAAAAAGTAACACAATAAAATAACAATAACGAGGCTATAAACTGGGGGTAACGGTACAGAGTCAATGTGCAGGGGTACAGGTTAGTCGAGGTAATTTGTACTTGTAGGTGTGGATAAAGTGACTATGCATATGTAATAAGCAGCGAGTAGCAGCAGTGTAAAAACAAATTGGGGGGGGGTGTCAATGTAAATAGTCCAGGTGGCTAATTGATTATTTGTTCAGCAGTCTTATGGCTTGGGGGTAGAAGGTGTTAAGGAGCCTTTTGGTCCTAGACTTGGTGCTCCGGTAAGGCTTGCTGTGCGGTAGCAGAGAGAACAGTCTATGACTTGGGCCTTCCTCTGACACCACCTAGTATATTGGTCCTGGATGGCAGGAAGCTTGGCCCCAGTGTTGTACTGGTTCATATGTACTGCCCTCTGTAGCGCCTTACAGTCAGATGCCGAGCAGTTACCATACCAGGCGGTGATGCAAGCGGTCAGGATGCTCTCGATGGTGCAGCTGTAGAACTTTTTGAGGATCTGGGGGCCCATGCCAATCTCCTGAAGGGGAAAAAGCGTTGTCATGCCCTCTTCACATCTGTCTTGGTGTGCTTGGACCATGATAGCTCGTTGGTGATGTGGACACCAAGGAACTTGAAACTCTCGACCCGCTCCACTACAGCCCCGTCGATGTTAATGGGGGCCTGTTCGGCCCGCCTTTTCCTGTAGTCCACGATCAGCTCCTTTGTCTTGCTCACATTAAGGGAGAGGTTGTTGTCCTGGCACCACACTGCCAGGTCTCTGACTTCCTCCCCATAGGCTGTCTCATCGTTGTCGGTGATCAGACCGACCACTGTTTTGTCGTCATCAAACTTAATGATGGCATTAGAGTCATGTTTGGCCACACAGTTGTGGGTGAACAGGGACTACAGGAGGGGACTAAGTACACACCCCTGAGGGGCCCCAGTGTTGAGGATCAGCGTGGGAGACGTGGTGTTGCCTAACCTCACCACCTGGGGGCGGCCCGTCAGGAAGTCCAGGATCCAGTTGCAGAGAGAGATGTTTAGTCCCAGGATCCTTAGCTTAGTGATGAGCTTTGTGGGCACTATGGTGTTGAACGCTGAGCTGTAGTCAATGAACATCACTCTCACATAGGTGTTACTCTTGTCCAGGTGGGAAAAGGCAGTGTGGAGTGCGATTGACATTGCGTCATCTGTGGATCTGTTGGGGCGGTATGCGAATTGGAGTGGGTCTAGGGGTTCCGGGATGATGGTGTTGATGTGAGCCATGACCAGCCTTTCGAAGCACTTCATTGCTACCGATGTGAGTGCTACGAGGCGGTAATCATTTAGGCAGGTCAGAATGGTTGGTGATCTGTTTATTAACTTGGCTTTCGAAGACTTTAGAAAGGCAGGGTAGGATGGATATAGGTCTGTAGCAGTTTGGGCCTAGAGTGTCTCCCCCTTTGAAGAGGGTGATTACCGCGTCAGACTACCAATCTTTGGGGATGAAGGAGAGGTTGAATAGGCTAGTAATAGGGGTTGCAACAATTTCAGCGGATCATTTTAGAAAGAGAGGGTCCAGATTGTCAAGGCCAGCTGATTTGTAGGGATCCAGATTTTGCAGCTTTTTCAGAACATCAGCTATCTGGATTTGGGTGAAGGAGAAATGGGGAAGGCTTGGGCAAGTTGCTGTGGGGGGGGGGTGCAGTGCTGTTGACCGGGGTAGGGGTAGCCAGGTGGAAAGCATGGCCAGCGGTGGAAAAATTGCTTTTTGAAATGATCGATTATTGTAGATTTATCGGTGGTGACAGTGTTTCCTAGCCTCAGTGCAGTGGGCAGCTGGGAGGATGTGCTCTTATTCTCTATGGACTTTACAGTCTCCCAAAACTTTTGGGATTTAGTGCTACAGGAAGCAAATTTCTGTTTGAGAAAGCTAGCCTTAGCTTTCCTAACTGACTGAGTATATTGGTTCCTGACTTCCCTGAAAAGTTGCATATCGCTGGGGCTATTCGATGCTAATGCAGAACGCCACAGGATGTTTTTGTGCTGTCAAGGGCAGTCAAGTCTGGGGTGAACTAAGGGCTATATCTGTTCTTAGTTCTACATTTTTTGATTGGGGCATGCTTATTTAAGATGGAGTGGAAAGCACTTTTAAAGAACGACCAGGCATCCTCTACTGACGGGATGAGGTCAATACCCTTCCAGGATTCCTGGGCCAGGTCGATTAGAAATGCCTGCTCGCTGAAGTGTTTTAGGGAGCATTTGACAGGGATGAGGGGTGGTTGTTTGACTGCAGACCCATTACGCACACAGGCAATGAGGCAGTGATCGCTGAGATCCTGGTTGAAGACAGCAGAGGTGTATTTAGAGGGCAGGTTGGTCAGGATGATATCTAAGCGGGTGCCCATGTTTACGGATTTAGGGTTGTACCTGGTTGGATCCTTGATAATTTGTGTCGATTGAGGGCATCTAGCTTAGATTGTAGGACGGCCGGGGTGTTAAGTATGTCCCAGTTTAGGTCAACTAACAGTACGAACTCTGAAGATGGATGGGGGGCAATCAATTCACATATGGTGTCCAGGGCACAGCTGGGGGCTGAAGGGGCTCTATAACAAGAGGCATTGGTGAGAGACTTGTTTCTGGAAAGGGGGATTTTTAAAAGTAGAAGCTCAAATTGTTTGGGCACAGACCTGGATAGTATGACAGAACTCTGCAGGCTGTCTCTGCAGTAGATTGCAACGCAGCCCCCTTTGGCAGTTCTATCTTGTCAGAAAATGTTCAAGTTTGGGATGGACATTTCAGGATTTTTGCTGGCCTTCCTAAGCCAGGATTCAGACATGGCTAGGACATCAGGGTTGGCGGAGTGTGCTAAAGCAGTGAATAAAACAAACTTAGGGAGGAGGCTTCTAATGTTAACGTGCATGAAACCAGGGCTTTTACGGTTACAGAAGTCAACAAATGAGAGCGCCTGGGGAGTGGGAGTGGAGCTAGGCACTGCAGGGCCTGGATTAACCTCTACATCACCAGAGGACCAGAGGAGGAGTAGGATAAGGGTACGACTAAAGGCTATAAGAACCTGGGGAATGGGAGTGGTGCTGGGGGCTGCAGGTCCTGGGTTAACATCTACATCACCAGAGGACCAGAGGAGGAGTAGGATAAGGGGTATGGCTAAGGGCTATAAGAACTGGTCGTCTAGTGCGTTCAGAACAGAAAGTAAAAGGAGCAGATTTCTGGGCGCGGAAGAATAGGTTCAAGGCATAATGTACAGACAAGGGTATGGTAGGATGTGAGTACAGTGGAGGTAAGCCTAGGCATTGAGTGACGATGAGAGCGGTTTTGTCTCTAGAGGAACATTTTAAGCCAGGTGCGGTCACCGCATGTGTGGGGGAGTGGAACTAAACTAACCTAAGGCATTTTGAGCAGGCCTGGAGGTGAAATAAGGGTCCAGGCCAATTGACAAAAGAGGTAATTGAAGCCTAGGAATTGCTTGATTGATCTCTTCAGCTAGCCGGGAGATGGGCCTAGCTCGAGGCTAGCTCCAGGCTAACTGGTGCTTGCTTTGGGACAGAGATGTTAGCCAGGAGTAGCCACTTGGATAGCGAGCTGTATAAGGCCATAGGCAAACGAGAAAATGCTCATCCAGAGGTGGTGCTCCTAGTGGCCGGGGACTTTAATGCAAGGAAACTGAAATTTGTTTTACCTCATTTCTGTGCAACCAGAGGAAAGAAAATTGTCGACCACTTTTACTCACCCTCCATTTGGTAAATCTGATGATAGTTCTACTCAAACAAGGTCTACACTTGTTGTATTCGGCACATGTGACAAATAACATTTGATTTGAAAGTAGTGCACTATATAGGGAGTAGGGTGCCATTTCTCAATTACCACACTATTACCATGTTGTTGTCATGTTGTGTTGCTACCATGCTGTGTTGTCTTAGGTCTCTCTGTATGTAGTGTTTTGTTGTCTCTCTTGTCGTGATGTGTTTTGTCCTATATTTATATTGTTTTTATTTTTAATCCCAGCCCCCGTCCCCGCAGGAGGTTTTTTGCCTTCTGGTAGGCCGTCATTGTAAATAAGAATTGTTCTTAACTGACTTGCCTAGTTAAATAAAAGGTTCAATAAAATGAAATAGAGAATCTATTATATTTCCTCCCCACATTATTACAACTTGGTCTGACCGCCATTTTTGTTGATTGAGTTTTGGTGTGTATTCTTGTGTTAAAACTTGAAAAGTAATGATGATAACAGTAATATATATTAACTATAATCATCCTTCTCCTTGCTATGTGCTTCTCTAGATCAACTTTGTCCTGTTTGTTGGGATCATAGTCATTCTGGTCCAGAAGCTCCAGTCGCCTGACATCAGAGGGAATGAGTCCAGTATCTACCTGTAAGTACCTGGTCTTAGCCCTACCTCTATATCCAGTATCTACCTGTAAGTACCTGGTCTTAGCCCTACCTCTATATCCAGTATCTCTACCTGTAAGTACCTGGTCTTAGCCCTACCTCTATATCCAGTATCTCTACCTGTAAGTACCTGGTCTTAGCCCTACCTCTATATCCAGTATCTCTACCTGTAAGTACCTGGTCTTAGCCCTACCTCTATATCCAGTATCTACCTGTAAGTACCTGGTCTTAGCCCTACCTCTATATCCAGTATCTCTACCTGTAAGTACCTGGTCTTAGCCCTATCTCTATATCCAGTATCTCTACCTGTAAGTACCTGGTCTTAGCCCTACCTCTATATCCAGTATCTACCTGTAAGTACCTGGTCTTAGCCCTACCTCTATATCCAGTATCTCTACCTGTAAGTACCTGGTCTTAGCCCTACCTCTATATCCAGTATCTCTACCTGTAAGTACCTGGTCTTAGCCCTACCTCTATATCCAGTATCTCTACCTGTAAGTACCTGGTCTTAACCCTACCTCTATATCCAGTATCTACCTGTAAGTACCTGGTCTTAGCCCTACCTCTATATCCAGTATCTCTACCTGTAAGTACCTGGTCTTAGCCCTACCTCTATATCCAGTATCTACCTGTAAGTACCTGGTCTTAGCCCTACCTCTATGTCCAGTATCTACCTGTAAGTACCTGGTCTTAGCCCTACCTCTATATCCAGTATCTCTACCTGTAAGTACCTGGTCTTAGCCCTACCTCTATATCCAGTATCTCTACCTGTAAGTACCTGGTCTTAACCCTACCTCTATATCCAGTATCTCTACCTGTAAGTACCTGGTCTTAGCCCTACCTCTATATCCAGTATCTCTACCTGTAAGTACCTGGTCTTAGCCCTACCTCTATATCCAGTATCTACCTGTAAGTACCTGGTCTTAACCCTACCTCTATATCCAGTATCTACCTGTAAGTACCTGGTCTTAGCCCTACCTCTATATCCAGTATCTACCTGTAAGTACCTGGTCTTAACCCTACCTCTAAAGCCACATGTCTATGAAGGGTGCTGGAATCTTTATCTCATCGCCATAAAGTGGTCTGTTTATATTAGCCGCGGTGTAGTCTTTTATAAGGTGTTTTATGAGACTGTCTGATGTGCCGTATAGTTAAGACGTGTGTGTGTGTGTGTGTGTGTGTGTGTGTGTGTGTGTGTGTGTGTGACTGTGTGTGTTTTACTTGTGGTGTCTTTGGGTCTGTCTGCCTGTCTGTCTGTCTGTCTGCCTGTCTGCCTGTCTGTCTTTATTGTAGCAGCTGTGCTCAGAAATGCTTCAGTGAGCCCACTCAGGCTGTGCAACATTCCTGCAGGATGTCAGAGCTATCAGCCATCACACTGTAAGTCTGTCTGTGTGTGGTTCTGTCTATTTGTTTTGTCTGTGAGTTTCATCATATGTTAAAGTCTGAGTGTTATTCTTAGTCAGGTCAAATCAAATTGTATTCGTTCGCATACACATGTTTAGCAGATGTTATAGTTAAATGTCTGTGTTCCTAGCTCCAACAGTGCAGTAATATCAAATGTATTTATAAAGCCCTTCTTACATCAGCTGATATCTCAAAGTGCTGTACAGAAACCCAGCCTAAAACCCCAAACAGCAAACAATGCAGGTGTAGAAGCACGGTGGCTAGGAAAAACTCCCTAGAAAGGCAGGAACTTAGGAAGAAACCTAGAGAGGAACCAGGTTGTGAGGGTTGGCCAGTCCTCTTCTGGCTGTGCCGGGTGGAGATTATAACAGAACATGGCCTAGATGTTCAAATGTTCATAGATGACCAGCAGGGTCAAATAATAATAATCACAGTGGATGTCGAGGGTGCAACAGGTCAGCACCTCAGGAGTAAATGTCAGTTGGCTTTTCATAGCCGATCATTGAGAGTATCTCTACTGCTCCTGCTGTCTCTAGAGAGTTGAAAACAGCAGGTCTGGGACAGGTAGCACGTCCGGTGAACAGGTCAGGATTCCATAGCCGCAGGCAAAACAGTTGAAACTGGAGCAGCAGCACGGCCAGGTGGACTGGGGGCAGCAAGGAGTCATCAGGCATGGTCCTAGGGGAGGGAGGGAGGGAGAGAGGGAGTACTTAAATTCACACAGGACACCGGAAAAGACAGGAGAAATACTCCAGATATAACAGACTGACCCTAGCCCCCCAACACATAAACTACTGCAGCATAAATACTGGAGGCTGAGACAGGAGTGGTCGGGAGACACTGTGGCCCCATCCGACGATACCCCCGGACAGGCAGGATATAACCCCACCCACTTTGCCAAAGCACAGCCCCCACACCACTAGAGGGATATCTTCAACCACCAACATACCATCCCGGGACAGGGCGAGTATAGCCCACAAAGATCTCCGCCACGGCACAACCCAAGGGGGGGGCGCCAACCCAGACAGGAAGATCACGTCAGTGACTCAACCCACTAAAGTGACGCACCCCTCCCAGGGACGGTATGGAAGAGCACCAGTAAGCCAGTGAATCAGCCCCTGTAATAGGGTTAGAGGCAGAGAATCCCAGTGGAGAGAAGGGAACCGGCCAGGCAGAGACAGCAAGGGCAGTTTGTTGCTCCAGTGCCTTTCCGTTCACCTTCGCATCCCTGAGCCAGACTACACTCAATCATAGGACCTACTGAAGAGATGAGTCTTCAATAAAGACTTAAAGGTTGAGACCAAGTCTGCGTCTCTCACATGGGTAGGCAGACCATTCCATAAAAATTGAGCTCTATAGGAGAAAGCCCTGCCTCCAGCTGTTTGTATAGAAATTCTAGGGACAGTAAGGAGGCCTGCGTCTTGTGACCGTAGCGTACGTGTAGGTATGTACGGCAGGACCAAATCGGAAAGATGGGTAGGAGCAAGCCCATGTAATGCTTTGTAGGTTAGCAGTAAAACCTTGAAATCAGCCCTTGCCTTAACAGGAAGCCAGTGTAGAGGCTAGCACTGGAGTAATATGATCAAATTGTTTGGTTCTAGTCAAGATTCTAACAGCCGTGTTTAGCACTAACTGAAGTTCATTTAGTGCTTTATCCGGGTAGCCAGAAAGTAGAGCATTGCGGTAGTCTAAACTAGAAGTGACAAAAGCATGGATTAATTTTCTGCATCATTTTTGGACAGAAAGTTTCTGATTTTTGCAATGTTACGTAGATGGAAAAAAGCTGTCCTTGAAACAGTCTTGATATGTTTGTCAAAAGAGAGATCAGGGTCCAGAATAACGACGAGGTCCTTCACAGTTTTATTTGAGACGACTGTACAACCATCAAGATGAATTGTCAGATTCAACAGAAGATCTTTGTTTCTTGGGACCTAGGACAAGCATCTCTGTGTTGTCCGAGTTTAAAAGTAGAACATTTGCAGCCATCCACTTCCTTATGTCTGAAACACAGGCTTCCAGCGAGGGCAATTTTGGGGCTTCACCATGTTTCATCGAAATGTACAGCTGTGTGTCATCCGCATAGCAGTGAAAGTTAACATTATGTTTCCGAATGACATCACCAAGAGGTAAAATATATAGTGAAAACAATAGTGGTCCTAAAACGGAACCTTGAGGAACACCGAAATTTACAGTTGATATGTCAGAGGACAAACCATCCACAGAGACAAACAGATATATTTTCGACAGATAAGATCTAAACCAGGCCAGAACTTGTCCGTGTAGACCAATTTGGGTTTCCAATCTCTCCAAAAGAATGTGGTGATCGATGGTATCAAAAGCAGCACTAAGGTCTAGGAGTACGAGGACTGATGCATAGCCTCGGTCTGACGCCATTAAAAGGTCATTTATCACCTTCACAAGTGCAGTCTCAGTGCTATGATGGGGTCTGAAACCAGACTGAAGCATTTCGTATACATTGTTTGTCTTCAGGAAGGCAGTGAGTTGCTGCGCAACAACTTTTTCTAAAATGTTTGAGAGGAATGGAAGATTCGATATAGGCCGATAGTTTTTTATAATTTCTGGGTCAAGATTTGGCTTTTTCAAGAGAGGCTTTATTACTGCCACTTTTAGTGAGTTTGGTACACATCCGGTGGATAGAGAGCCGTTTATTATGTTCAACATAGGAGGGCCAAGCACAGGAAGCAGTTATTTCAGTAGTTTAGTTGGAATAGGGTCCAGTATGCAGCTTGAAGATTTAGAGGCCATGATTATTTTCATCACTGTGTCGAGATATAGTACTAAAACACTTTAGTGTCTCCCTTGATCCTAGGTCCTGGCAGAGTTGTGCAGACTCAGGACAACTGAGCTTAGGATGAATACGCAGATTTAAAGAGGAGTCTGTAATTTGCTTTCTAATGATCATGATCTTATCCTAAAAGAAGTTAATGAATTTATCACTGCTGAAGTGAAAGCCATCCTCTTTTGGGGAATGCTGCTTTTTAGTTGGCTTTGCGACAGTATCAAAAAGAAATTTTGGATTGTTCTTATTTTCCTCAATTAAGTTGAAAAAATAGGATGATCGAGCAGCAGTGAGGGCTCTTCAATACTGCACGGTACTGTCTTTCCAAGCTAGTCGGAAGACTTCCAGTTTGGTGTAGCGCCATTTCCGTTCCAATTTTCTGGAAGCTTGATTCAGAGCTCGGGTATTTTCTGTATACCAGGGAGCTAGTTTCTTATGACAAATGTTTTTTGTTTTTAGGGGTGCGACTGCATCTAGGGTATTGTGTAAGGTTA
The DNA here is from genome assembly GCF_901001165.1 of Salmo trutta. Classification (NCBI taxonomy): domain Eukaryota; kingdom Metazoa; phylum Chordata; class Actinopteri; order Salmoniformes; family Salmonidae; genus Salmo; species Salmo trutta. The sequence continues at coordinate 43,859,749 of NC_042987.1, read as the reverse complement.
AATTGAGTTCCTCAGTTAGGTGGTTAACCTCTCTGGGATCGTTCGGGACGGTAGCGTCCCACCTCGCCAACAGCCAGTGAAATTGCAAGGCGCCAAATTCAAACAACAGAAATCTCATAATTAAAATTCCTCAAACATACAATATTATACACCATTTTAAAGATAAACTTATTTTTAATCCAGCCACAGTGTCCGATTTCAAAAAGGCTTTACGGCGAAAGCACACCATGCGATTATGTTAGGTCAGCACCTAGCCACAGAAAACCATACAGCCATTTTCCAAAGAAGGAGAGGTGTCACAAAAGTCAGAAATAGCGTTAAAATGAATCACTAACCTTTGATCTTCACCAGATGGCACTCCCAGGACTCCATGTTAGACAAATGTTTGTTTTGTTCGATAAAGTTCATCTTTATGTCCGAATACCTTGTTTTTGTTCACGCGTTTAGTCCAGTAATCCAAATGCACAAAGCGCGAGCACAAAGTCCAGAAGAAAAGTCAAAAAAGTTCCATTACAGTTTGTAGAAACATGTCAAACGATGTATATAATCAATCTTTAGGATGTTTTTATCATAAATCTTCAATAATATTCCAACCTGACAATTCCGTTGTCATTAGAAAGGAAAGGGAACGGAGCTCGCGCTCACGGCTGTGCGCGATAAACAACTAAAGGCTTTCAGCTGAGCCACCTGCTTAGAGTGGTCTCATTCTCTCCCCTTTCACAATAGAAGCCTGAAACAACTTTCTAAAGACTGTTGACATCTAGTAGAAGCCTTAGGAAGTGCAATCTGACACCATAGACACAGGATATTGGAAAGGCAATCACTTCAACTACAAACCTCAGATTTCCCACTTCCTGGTTGGATTTGTCTCAGGTTTTTGCCTGCCATATGAGTTCTGTTATACACAGACATTATTTTAACAGTTTTGGAAACTTTAGTGTTTTCTATCTAAATCTACTAATAATATGCATATCCTAGCTTCTAGGCCTGAGTAGCAGGCAATTTACTCTGGGCACGCTTTTCATCCAAAATTCCGAATGCTGCCCCCTATCCTAGTGAGGTTAACTGATTTTTGTACTTTGACGTCCTTGGGTAGGCGGAGGGAGTCTGGAAGGGCATCTAGGAATCTTTGGGTTGTCCGAGAATTTATAACACAACTTTTGATGATCCTTGGTTGGGGTCTGAGCAGATTATTTGTTGCGATTGCAAACGTAATAAAATGGTGGTCCGATAGTCCAGGATTATGAGAAAAAATATTAAGATCCACAACATTTATTCCACAGGACAAAACTAGTTCCAGAGTATGACTGTGGCAGTGAGTAGGTCCAGGGACATGTTGGACAAAACCCACTGAGTCGATGATGGCTCCAAAAGCCTTTTGGAGTGGGTCTGTGGACTTTTCCATGTGAATATTAAAGTCCCAAAAATGTGAATATTATATGCCATGACTACAAGGTCTGATAGGAATTCAGGGAACTCAGTGAGGAACTCTGTATATGGCCCAGGAGGCCTGTGAACAGTAGCTATAAATGTCACATTCTTCTTCATCAGACGATAAAGATAAATCAATGTCGGACCAAAACGCAGCGGGATCATGTGCACTCATCTTCTTTATTAATAGGACAAAGAAGGAAAAACCAAAATAAACACGTACACAAAAAGACACAATGACGAATAACAGTCTGTTAAGGCACAAGGCTATACACAGAACAATCTCCCACAAAACACAAACACATACCTATATATAGGACTCTCAATCAGAGGCAACTAGAAACACCTGCCTCCAATTGAGAGTCCAACACCCAATGACCTAAACAAAGAAATACTAATACTAGAATGAACATAGCCCAAAACCCAGAAATAATAAATCACACACCCTTCTAAACAACCAACCACCCCGAACCACATAAAACAAATACCCCCTGCCACGTCCTGACCAAACTACAATACAAATAACCCTTATACTGGTCAGGACGTGACAATAAAAAGTGATTGAGTAGGCTGCATAGATTTCATGACTAGAAGCTCAAAAGATGAAAACGTAATTTTTTTTGGGGGGGGGGAATTGAAATTTGCTATCATAAATGTTAGCAACACCTCCACCTTTGCGGGATGCGCGGGGGATATGGTCACTAGTGTAACCAGGAGGAGAGGCCTCATTTAACACAGTAAATTCATCAGGCTTAAGTCATGTTTCAGTCAGGCCAATCACATCAAGATTATGATCAGTGATCAGTGATTAGTTAATTGACTTTAACTGCCTTTGAAGAGAGGGATCTAACATTAAGTAGTCCTATTTTGAGATGTGAGGTATCACAATCTCTTTCAATAATGGCAGGAATGGAGGAGGTCTTTTTTCTAGTGAGATTGCTAAGGCGAACACCGCCATGTTTAGTTTTGCCCAACCTAGGTCGAGGCACAGACACGGTCTCAATGGGGACAGCTGAGCTGACTACACTGACTGTGCTAGTGGCAGACTCCACTAAGCTGGCAGGCTGGCTAACAGCCTGCAGCCTGGCCTGCACCCTATTTCATTATGGAGCTAGGGGAGTTAGAGCCCTGTCTATGTTTGTAGATAAGATGAGAGCACCCCTCCAGCTAGGATGGAGTCCGTCACTCCTCAGCAGGCCAGGCTTGGTCCTGTTTGTGGGTGAGTCCCAGAAAGAGGGCCAATTATCTACAAATTCTATCTTTTGGGAGGGGCAGAAAACAGTTTTCAACCAGCGATTGAGTTGTGAGACTCTGCTGTAGAGCTCATCACTCCCCCTAACTGGGAGGGGGCCAGAGACAATTACTCGATGCCCACACATCTTTCTAGCTGATTTACACACTGAAGCTATGTTGCGCTTGGTGACCTCTGACTGTTTCATCCTAACATCGTTGGTGCCGACGTGGATAACAATATCTCTATACTCTCTACACTCGCCAGTTTTAGCTTTAGACAGCACCATCTTCAGATTAGCCTTAACATCGGTAGCCCTGCCTCCTGGTAAACAGTGTATGATCGCTGGATGATTCGTTTTAAGTCTAATACTGCGGGTAATGGAGTGGCCAATGACTAGGGTTTTCAATTTGTCAGAGCTAATGGTGGGAGGCTTCGGCGTCTCAGACCCCGTAACGGAAGGAGTAGAGGCCAGAGAAGGCTCGGCCTCTGACTCCGACCCGCTGCTTAATGGGGAGAACTGGTTGAAAGTTTCTGTCGGCTGAATGAGCGACACCGGTTGAGCATTCCTACAGCGTTTCCCTCCAGAAGCCATGAGAAAGTTGTCTGGCGACGGGGGCTGCGCGAGGGGATTTATACTAACGTTACTATCTGTACTTACTGGTGGCACAGACGCTGTTTCATGCTTTCCTACACTTAAATTACCCTACACTTAAATTACCCTTGCCTAACGATTGCGTCTGAAGCTGGGCTTGCAGCACAGCTATCCTCACCGTAAGGTGATCGTTCTCCTGTATATTATGAGAACAGCGACTGCAATTAGAAGGCATCATGTTAATGTTACTACTTAGCTTCGGCTGGTGGAGGTCCTGACGAACCAGATAAAACCTTACGAGGTGAAAAAGTTAAATGAAAAAAAGTCAAGTGAGGGAAAAACTAAAAATATAAACAGTAATTAAAAAGTAAAAACCATCAAGTTGTCAGGTAGCAAAGTAAGGTTAGTTCTAGTTGGCATATTGGAAATGAGCAAGCAGCAAGCGCAAGCAAGATGACAGAGGCTTTGCGTTGAGAGCCACTGTAATATCTAACAATTCACAACAAAACACAAATCTAAAAGAAAAATAATGGAATTAAGATATATATAAATATTAGGACGAGCAATGTCGGAGTCCGCAGTATAAATATATACAGTACCAGTCAAAAGTGTGGAGACACTTACTCATTCATTTTTTTTTCTTTATTTTTTACTGTTTTCTTCATTGTAGAATAATAGTGAAGACATCACAACTATGAAATTACAGATGTGGAATCATGTAGTAACCAAAAAAGTGTTAAACAAATCAAAATATATTAAATATTTGAGATTCTTCAAAGTAGCCGCTCTTGGCATTCTCTCAACCAGCTACACCTGGAATGCTTTTGCAACAATCTTGAAGGAGTTCCCACATATACTGAGCACTTGTTGGCTGCTTTTCCTTCACTCTGCGGTCCAACTCATCCCAAACCATCTCAATTGGGTTGAGGTCGAGTGATTGTGGAGGCCAGGTCATCTGATGCAGCACTCCATCACTCTCCTTCTTGGTCAAATAGCCCTTACACAGGTCATTGTCCTGTGGAAAAACAAATGATAGTCCCACTAAGCCCGAACCAGATGGGATGGTGTATCGCTGCAGAATGCTGTGGTAGCCATGCTGGTTAAGTGTGCCTTGATTTCTAAATAAATCACACAGTGTCACCAGCAAAGCACCATCACACTTCCTCCTCCATGCTTCACAGTGGGAACCACACATGCGGTGATCATCCGTTCACCTACTCTGTGTGGGAACCAAAAATCATCAGACCAAAGGACAGATTTCCACCGGTCTAATGTCCATTGCTCGTGTTTCTTGGCCCAAGCAAGTCTCTTCTTCTATTTGTGTCCTTTAGTAGTGGTTTCTTTGCAGAAATTCGACCATGAAGGCCTGATTCACACAGTCTCCTCGGAACAGTTGTCACAACCTTGTCACAACACAACTGATTGGCTCAAGCATTTTAAGAAGGTGACTACCTCATGAAGCTGGTTGAGAGAATGCCAAGGGTTTGCAAAGCAGTCATCAAGGCAAAGGGTGACTACTTTGAAGAATCTCAAATATAAAATATATTTTGATTTGTTTAACACTTTTTTGGTTACTACATGATTCCATGTGTGTCACATAGAGTAGGCTAAACTGAATACAACAGGTGTAGACCTCACAGTGAAATGCTGAATACAACAGGGTAGACCTCACAGTTAAATGCTGAATACAACAGGTGTAGGTAGACCTCACAGTGAAATGCTTACTGACAAGCCCTTAACCAACAATGCAGTTGTAAGAAAAGTAAGTGTTAAGTAATAAAAATGAAAAAAAAAGTCACAAATAATTAAGGAGCAGCGGTAAAATAACAATAACGAGACTATATACAGGGGTACCGGTACAGAGTCAATGTGGAGGCTATATACAGGGGTACCGGTACAGAGTCAATGTGGAGGCTATATACAGGGGGTACCGGTACTGAGTCAATGTGGAGGCTATATACAGGGGGTACCGGTACGGAGTCAATGTGGAGGCTACATACAGGGGGTACCGGTACAGAGTCAATGTGTAGGGGCACCGGTTAGTCAAGGTAATTGACGTAATATGTACATGTAGGTAGAGTTAAAGTGACTATGCATAGATAATAACAGAGTAGCAGCGATGTAAAAGAGGGGGGGTGGGGGCAATGCAAATAGTCTGGGTAGCCATTTGATTAGCTGTTCAGGAGTCTTACGGCTTGCGGGTAGAAGCTGTTAAGAAGCCTCTTGGACCTAGACTTACATTTTTTACATTTTAGTCATTTAGCAGACGCTCTTAACCAGAGCGACTTACAGTAGTGATTACATACATATCATACATGATTTTTTTATTTTTTATTATTTTTATTTTTTTTGTACTGGCCCCCCGTGCGAATCAAACCCACAACCCTGGCTTTGCACACACCATGCTGGCGTTGCAAACACCATGCTCTACCAACTGAGCCACAGGGAAGGCTTGGCACTCCGGTACCGCTTGCCATGCAGTAGCAGAGAGAACAGTCTATGACTTCGGTGACTGGAGTCTTTGACCATTTTTTGGGCATTCCTCTGACACCGCCTAGTATATAGGTCCTGGATGACAGGAAGCTTGGCCCCAGTGATGTACTGGGCCGTTCGCACTACCCTCTGTAGCGCCTTGCGGTCGGAGGCCGAGCAGTTGCCGTAACAGGCAGTGATGCAACCAGCCAGGATGCTCTCGATGGTGCAGCTGTAGAAATGTTTGAGAATCTGAGGACCCATGCCAAATATTTTTAGTCTCCTGTTGGGGAATAGGCTTTGTTGTTTCCTCTTCACGACTGTCTTGGTGTGTTTTGTACCATGATAGTTTGTTGTTAATGTGGACACAAAGAAACTTGAAGCTCTCAACCTGCTCCACTACAGCCCTGTCGATGAGAATGGGAGAGTGCTTGGTCCTCCTTTTCTTGTAGTCCACAATCATCTCCTTTGTCTTGATCATGTTGAGGTTGTTGTCCTGGTACCACACGGCCAGGTCTCTGACCTACTCCCTATAGGCTATGTCTTATCGTTGTCGGTGATCAGACCTACTACTGTTGTGTCATCTGAAAGCGTAATGATTGAGTTGGAGGCGTGCCTGGCCATGCAGTCATGAGTGAACAGGAGTGGACTGAGCACGCACCCTTGTGGGGCCCCTGTGTTGAGGAATAGTGAAGTGGTGGCGGCCCATCAGGAAGTCCAGGACCCAGTTGCAGAGGGTGGAGTTCAGACCCAGGGCCTTGACCTTAATGATGAGCTTGTAGGGGACTATGGTGTTGAAGGCTGAGCTGAAGTCAATGAACAGCATTCTTACATAGGTATTCCACTTGTCCAGATGGGATAGGGCAGTGTACAATACGGTGGCGAATGCATCATCTGTGGATCTATTGGGGCGGTATGCAAATTGTAGTGGGTCTAGGGTGCCTCTCAAAGCACGTCATGATGACAGAAGTGAGTGTAAATGGGGCGATAGGCATTTAGTTCAGTTACCTTTTGCTTTTCTTGGGTACAGGAACGATGGTGGACATATTGATGCAAGTGTGGACAGCAGACTGGGATAGGGAGAGATTGAATATATCTGTAAACACACCAACCAGCTGGTCTGCGCATTCTCTGAGGACGTGGCTAGGGATGCCGTCTGGGCCGGCAGCCTTGCGCGGGTTAACACTCTTAAGTGTCTTACTCACATTGGCCATGCAGAACGAGAGCCCACAGTCTTCGGGAGTGGCCCGCGTCGGTGGCACTGTGTTATCCTCAAAGCAAGCGAAGAAGGAGTTTAGCTTGTCCGGGAGCATGACGTCGGCGTCCGCGAAGTGGCTGGTTTTCCCTTTGTAATCCGTGATTGTCTGGAGTCTCTGCCTCCTAGGTCTCGTGTCTGAGCCGTTGAATTGCCACTCCACTTTATCTCTATACTGACGTTTTGCCTGTTTTTTTTTATTGCCTTACGGACTGTTTGTATTCAACCATGTTCTCAGTCTCCGTTAAATGCAATTGTTAGCGCTTTCAGTTTTGCGCGAATGCTGCCATCTATCCACAGTTTCTGGTTTGGGTAGGTTTTAATAGTCACAGTGGGAACAGCATCCCCTATACACTTCCTGATGAACTCAGTCACTGTGTCAGTGTACACGTCAATGTTATTCTCAGAAGAAAACCCGGAGTGTTTTACTTGCTATATTGTATTTACTTCGCCACCATGGCCTATTTATTGCCTTTACCTCCTTTATCTCACCTCATTTACTCACAATGTATATAGACTTATTTTTCTACTGTATTATTGACTGTATGTTTGTTTTACTCCATGTGTATCTCTGTGTTGTTGTATGTTGTCGAGCTGCTTTGGTTTATCTTGGCCAGGTCGCAATTGTAAATGAGAACTTGTTCTCAACTTGCCTACCTGGTTAAATAAAGGTGAAATAAATACAAATAAATTAAAAATCTTGAATGTTATTTTGTAGTAGTGTGAGTCAGGTTGTAGTAGTGTTGTTGTCAGGAGGATGTCTGAGGGTTAGTCAGGTTGTAGTAGTGTTGTTGTCAGGAGGATGTCTGAGGGTTAGTCAGGTTGTAGTAGTGTTGTTGTCAGGAGGATGTCTGAGGGTTAGTCAGGTTGTAGTAGTGTTGTTGTCAGGAGGATGTCTGAGTCAGGTTGTAGTAGTGTTGTTGTCTGGAGGATGTCTGAGGGTTAGTCAGGTTGTAGTAGTGTTGTTGTCTGGAGGATGTCTGAGTCAGGTTGTAGTAGTGTTGTTGTCTGGAGGATGTCTGAGGGTTAGTCAGGTTGTAGTAGTGTTGTTGTCAGGAGGATGTCTGAGTCAGGTTGTAGTAGTGTTGTTGTCTGGAGGATGTTGTCTGGAGGATGTCTGAGTCAGGTTGTAGTAGTGTTGTTGTCTGGAGGATGTTGTCAGGAGGATGTCTGAGTCAGGTTGTAGTAGTGTTGTTGTCTGGAGGATGTCTGAGTCAGGTTGTAGTAGTGTTGTTATCAGGTTGTAGTAGTGTTGTTGTCTGGAGGATGTTGTCTGGAGGATGTCTGAGTCAGGTTGTAGTAGTGTTGTTGTCAGGAGGATGTTGTCTGGAGGATGTCTGAGTCAGGTTGTAGTAGTGTTGTTGTCTGGAGGATGTCTGAGTCAGGTTGTAGTAGTGTTGTTGTCTGGAGGATGTCTGAGTCAGGTTGTAGTAGTGTTGTTGTCAGGAGGATGTCTGAGTCAGGTTGTAGTAGTGTTGTTGTCTGGAGGATGTCTGAGTCAGGTTGTAGTAGTGTTGTTGTCTGGAGGATGTTGTCTGGAGGATGTCTGAGTCAGGTTGTAGTAGTGTTGTTGTCTGGAGGATGTCTGAGTCAGGTTGTAGTAGTGTTGTTGTCTGGAGGATGTCTGAGTCAGGTTGTAGTAGTGTTGTTGTCTGGAGGATGTCTGAGGGTTAGTCAGGTTGTAGTAGTGTTGTTGTCTGGAGGATGTCTGAGTCAGGTTGTAGTAGTGTTATTATCAGGTTGTAGTAGTGTTGTTGTCTGGAGGATGTCTGAGTCAGGTTGTAGTAGTGTTGTTGTCTGGAGGATATATAATGTTGCCTGTTAGTTGTTTTTGTTGTGTGTTGGTTTCACTTAGGTTGTGACAGGAATGTATTGGTTGTTCTACGGTTGTAAGAGTGTTGTATGGTTGTTGTTCTAAGGTTGTTACAGTGTAGTGTGGTGTATTAGTTGTTCTAAGGTTTCTGCTGTAATGTGTATGTTGTGTGTTGGTTATTCTAAGGTTTCTGCTGCAATGTGTATGTTGTGTATTGGTTATTCTAAGGTTTCTGCTGTAATGTGTATGTTGTGTATTGGTTATTCTAAGGTTTCTGCTGTAATGTGTATGTTGTGTATTGGTTATTCAAAGGTTGTAACAGTGATGTGTGTTGGTTTTGTTATAGTTGTATTAGTTGTTCTAAGGTTGAAACCATGTAATATTGTGTATTGGTTTTTCTAAGGTTGAAACAGTATAACGTTGTGTATTTGTTGTTCTAAGGTTGTGACAATGTTGTGTATTGGTTTTTGTATAAGTAGTAACAATTTATGATATGTTGTTGTTGTCAGGCGCCTGGCTCGGTCCACCCTTTTACTCATCCCCCTCTTCGGGATCCACTACACTGTGTTTGCCTTCTCACCAGAGGACGTCAGCAAGAACGAAAGGCTGGTGTTTGAGCTGGGCCTGGGATCTTTCCAGGTAACACACTCGCTTCTAAGACTCAAATCAAATTAAATCAAATGGTATTTATCACGTACACATGGTTAGCAGGTGTTAATGCGAGTGTAGCGAAATGCTTGTGCTTCTAGTTCCGACCATGCAGTATAATCTAACAAGTAATATAACCTACCAATTCCACAACTACCTTATACACACAAGTGTAAAGGAATGAATACGAATATGTTCATATAAATATATAAATGAGTGATGGCCGAACGGCATAGGCAAGATGTAATAGATGGTATAGAGTACAGTATATACATATGAGATGAGTAATGTAGGGTATGTAAACATTATATGAAGTGGCATTGTTTAAAGTGGCTAGTGATACATTACATCAAGATGGCAAGATGCAGTAGATGGTATAGAGTACAGTATATACATATGAGATGAGCAATGTAGGGTATGTAAACACTATATGAAGTGACATTGTTTAAAGTGGTTAGTGATAGATTTAATTACATCAGATGGCAAGATGCAGTAGATGGTATAGAGTACAGTATATACATATGAGATGAGTAATGCAGGGTATGTAAACATTATATGTGGGTTAGTATGATAGCAGTAACTCTGAGAGCATTGTTGAAAAGTCCAATCGAACTGCTCATCTCTCCTCTCTTCTTCTTGTCCTTTCCAGGGTTTTGTTGTGGCTGTCCTCTATTGTTTTCTCAATGGAGAGGTAGGAGGCTTCTTTACCCTCTCTAGACATGGCGTCTGATGGGAATGTTGATTATAGCCCAGTGTCATTGGACTAGACTGTTTACATTATAACTCTGTTATTGTTTAGTAACCACCTAGTGGACTAGACTGTTTACATTATAACTCTGTTATTGTTTAGTAACCACCTAGTGGACTAGACTGTTTACATTATAACTCTGTTATTGTTTAGTAACCACCTAGTGGACTAGACTGTTTACATTATAACTCTGTTATTGTCTGTTATTCCAGGTGCAGTCTGAGATCAAGAGGAAGTGGCATAGCTGGAGGAGGAACCGGTACTTTACCGTGAATCTGAAGCACCAGCAGCGCCACCCGTCCCTGGTCAGCAGCGGGGCCAACGGGGGAACACAGCTCTCCATGCTCAGTTCCAAGAGCTCCTCCGCCTTACAGATACGCATGGGGGGCCCCCTGGCCGAGACGCCGTCCACACTCAGCCTGCCCACCTGATTGGCTCAAACCCCTTGCCAAGACGCCGTCCACACTCAGCCTGCCCACCTGATTGGCTGAGACACCTAGCTGAGACCTCGCCCACCCTTAAGCAGAACACCTGATTGGCTGAGACCCCACTGGCCCACCGGATTGTGTAATTGGCTCAGACCCCTCACCAACCAATTATCTTCCAGGACAATTCAGATCCATGTTCTTTAGTTATCTTCAGAAAAGAAGAAGAGTTGATGCTCTTTTACAACTAATATGTTCAAACATAGAGTAACTAACTCCTCCCACTAGCCAGGCTCTCTCATAGAGTAACTAACTCCTCCCACTAGCCAGGCTCTCTCATAGAGTAACTAACTCCTCCCACTAGCCAGGCTCTCTCATAGAGTAACTAACTCCTCCCACTAGCCAGGCTCTCTCATAGAGTAACTAACTCCTCCCACTAGCCAGGCTCTCTCATAGAGTAACTAACTCCTCCCACTAGCCAGGCTCTCTCATAGAGTAACTAACTCCTCCCACTAGCCAGGCTCTCTCATAGAGTAACTAACTCCTCCCACTAGCCAGGCCCCTCCCATAGAGTAACTAACTCCTCCCACTAGCCAGGCTCTCTCATATAATGTCAGATTAATGTATTCTTTGACATGAACAATATATTCACCAAATAATGTCAATATTGGGGGGGGAAAAAATTGTAAAATGTGATGCCATATTGTGTCTTTCGCTGTTATTCTACATCATGTAGATATTGTGCCATACAGGTTGTCTCCTCTGACACAGAGCCATATACACAGTATAGCTCCAGAGCCATATATACAGTATATCTCCAGAGCCATATATTTAATGGGGTTCTAACATGGCTGTTATAGAATGTTGTAGTGTCATGTTAATGGGGTTGTAACATAGCTGTTATAGAATGTTGCAGTGTCATGTTAATGGGGTTCTAACATGGCTGTTATAGAATGTTGCAGTGTCATGTTAATGGGGTTCTAACAAGGCTGTTATAGAATGTTTTAGTGTTAATGGGGTTCTAACATGGCTGTTATAGAATGTTGTAGTGTCATGTCAATGGGGTTCTAACATGGCTGTTATAGAATGTTGTCGTGTTAATGGGGTTCTAACATGGCTGTTATAGAATGTTGTAGTGCCATGTTAATGGGGAGTTAACATGGCTGTTATAGAATGTTGTAGTGTCGTGTTAATGGGGTTCTAACATGGCTGTTATAGAATGTTGTCGTGTTAATGGGGTTCTAACATGGCTGTTATAGAATGTTGTAGTGTGATGTTAATGGGGTTCTAACATGGCTGTTATAGAATGTTGTAGTGTCGTGTTAATGGGGTTCTAACATGGCTGTTATAGAATGTTGTAGTGTGATGTTAATGGGGTTCTAACATGGCTGTTATAGAATGTTGTAGTGTCATGTTAATGGGGTTCTAACATGGCTGTTATAGAATGTTGTAGTGTCATGTTAATGGGGAGTTAACATGGCTGTTATAGAATGTTGTAGTGTCATGTTAATGGGGTTCTAACATGGCTGTTATAGAATGTTGTTGTGTCGTGTTAATGGGGAGTTAACATGGCTGTTATAGAATGTTGTAGTGTCATGTTAATGGGGTTCTAACATGGCTGTTATAGAATGTTGTTGTGTCGTGTTAATGGGGAGTTAACATGACTGTTATAGAATGTTGTAGTGTCATGTTAATGGGGTTCTAACATGGCTGTTATAGAATGTTGTTGTGTCGTGTTAATGGGGAGTTAACATGGCTGTTATAGAATGTTGTAGTGTCATGTTAATGGGTTTCTAACATGGCTGTTATATAATGTTGTTGTGTCGTGTTAATGGGGAGTTAACATAGCTGTTATAGAATGTCATAATGCAGAAACCTTGATTGCTCTAACTCTCTACAATGTAAATGCATGTCTCTAACTCTCTACAATGTAAATGCATGTCTCTAACTCTCTACAATGTAAATGCATGGCTATAAGTCTCTACATTCTAAATACATGGCTCTGGATATTTCTATCTATGACCAGGCTCCAGAGAGACCAACTATAGCTCTGATATGACCAGGCTCCAGAGAGACCAACTATAGCTCTGATATGACCAGGCTCCAGAGAGACCAACTATAGCTCTGATATGACCAGGCTCCAGAGAGAGACCAACTATAGCTCTGATATGACCAGGCTCCAGAGAGAGACCAACTATAGCTCTGATATGACCAGGCTCCAGAGAGAGACCAACTATAGCTCTGATATGACCAGGCTCCAGAGATAGACCAACTATAGCTCTGATATGACCAGGCTCCAGAGAGAGACCAACTATAGCTCTGATATGACCAGGCTCCAGAGAGACCAACTATAGCTCTGATATGACCAGGCTCCAGAGAGACCAACTATAGCTCTGATATGACCAGGCTCCAGAGAGAGACCAACTATAGCTCTGATATGACCAGGCTCCAGAGAGAGACCAACTATAGCTCTGATATGACCAGGCTTCAGAGAGAGACCAACTATAGCTCTGATATGACCAGGCTCCAGAGAGACCAACTATAGCTCTGATATGACCAGGCTCCAGAGAGACCAACTATAGCTCTGATATGACCAGGCTCCAGAGAGACCAACTATAGCTCTGATATGACCAGGCTCCAGAGAGACCAACTATAGCTCTGATATGACCAGGCTCCAGAGAGAGACCAACTATAGCTCTGATATGACCAGGCTCCAGAGAGACCAACTATAGCTCTGATATGACCAGGCTCCAGAGAGAGACCAACTATAGCTCTGATATGACCAGGCTCCAGAGAGAGACCAACTATAGCTCTGATATGACCAGGCTCCAGAGAGAGACCAACTATAGCTCTGATATGACCAGGCTCCAGAGAGAGACCAACTATAGCTCTGATATGACCAGGCTTCAGAGAGAGACCAACTATAGCTCTGATATGACCAGGCTCCAGAGAGACCAACTATAGCTCTGATATGACCAGGCTCCAGAGAGACCAACTATAGCTCTGATATGACCAGGCTCCAGAGAGACCAACTATAGCTCTGATATGACCAGGCTCCAGAGAGAGACCAACTATAGCTCTGATATGACTAGGCTCCAGAGAGACCAACTATAGCTCTGATATGACTAGGCTCCAGAGAGACCAACTATAGCTCTGATATGACCAGGCTCCAGAGAGACCAACTATAGCTCTGATATGACCAGGCTCCAGAGAGACCAACTATAGCTCTGATATGACCAGGCTCCAGAGAGACCAACTATAGCTCTGATATGACCAGGCTCCAGAGAGAGACCAACTATAGCTCTGATATGACCAGGCTTCAGAGAGACCAACTATAGCTCTGATATGACCAGGCTCCAGAGAGACCAACTATAGCTCTGATATGACCAGGCTCCAGAGAGACCAACTATAGCTCTGATATGACCAGGCTCCAGAGAGACCAACTATAGCTCTGATATGACCAGGCTCCAGAGAGACCAACTATAGCTCTGATATGACCAGGCTCCAGAGAGAGACCAACTATAGCTCTGATATGACCAGGCTCCAGAGAGACCAACTATAGCTCTGATATGACCAGGCTCCAGAGAGACCAACTATAGCTCTGATATGACCAGGCTCCAGAGAGACCAACTATAGCTCTGATATGACCAGGCTCCAGAGAGACCAACTATAGCTCTGATATGACCAGGCTCCAGAGAGACCAACTATAGCTCTGATATGACCAGGCTTCAGAGAGAGACCAACCAGATCTCAGACATGTCTGTAAAACGCTTCAGTAACTATTTTAACGTAGATGCTTTATGTCTTTGATAAATAAGGTGGTGAAATGTGGTCCTTTATTTTCTATATCAGCCATCAGTACACAGTATGTCAACACAATGAAAACAGCTCATGGCTCAATGTGGACAAAACATTAAGAACACCCACTCTTTCCATGACATAGACTGACCAGGTGAATCCAGGTGAAAGCTTTGATCCCTTATTGATGTCACTTGTTAAATTCACTTCAAATCAATGAAGATGAGGGGGAGAAGACAGGTTAATAAAGAAGGATTTTTTTAATCCTTGAGACATGGATTGGGTAATGGGTAGGACAAAATATTTAAATGCCTTAGAACGGGGAATGGTAGTAGGTGCCAGGGGTACCGGTTTGAGTGTGTCAAGAACTACAACGCTGCTGGGTTTTTCACGCTCAACACTTTCCAGCGTCTATCAAGAAAGGTCAACCACCCGAAGGACATCCAGCCAACTGGACACAACTGTGGGAAGCATTGGAGTCAACATGGGGCCAGCATCCCTGTGGAACGCTTTCAACACCTTGTATAGTCCATGACCTGATGAATTGAGGCTGTTCTGAGGGCAAAACGAGGTGCAACTCAATATTAGGAAGGTGTACTTAATGTTTGATATACTCAGTGTAGTATGTAATAACTGTTTTTGCTTCTTTGTTTTTCATTTTTACAATTTGAACAGTGTTATGATGTAGTGTTATGATGATCTTAATCAGCGGCGTTAATAAGGACAAAACAAGACGGCGTCGACGAATGGTTGAAAGCAGCGGGGAAGGCTGTGTTCATTTCCTGGTAATTTTCAGACGAATCTCCGTGTTGAATCAGCAGCTTTTATTCAACACCCAGCAGGTGATCTGCTGGACACAGCCGCCGTTCGTTAGGATGTGTGTTGTCCTTCATGATGACATTTCATCTAAAGAACTGGAGTCCTGATCTGTGGAGTTCATCCTGTATTAATTAAGATGGAAATATAAAACATCCTGCGTCTCTTTCTCTTCTACTCTCAAATAGAAATATGGTTTTAGCGTTTATATATTATAATATCAAGCTTATAAATGCTCTTGGTTTAAAAAAATATATATATATGATTTTTATTGAGGAGACCAGGTTGTCCAAATGTATTTTCTTTAATTCGACATTTATAGATTCCCATTCCAAAGTGCCTGTTGGTCACCATACGGCAGAAGGCTGTTGGTCACCATACGACAGAAGGCTATTGGTCACCATAGGACAGAAGGCTGTTGGTCACCATAGGACAGAAGGCTGTTGGTCACCATAGGACAGAAAGGCTGTTGGTCACCATAGGACAGAAGGCTGTTGGTCACCATAGGACAGAAGGCTGTTGGTCACCATAGGACAGAAGGCTGTTGGTCACCATAGGACAGAAGGCTGTTGGTCACCGTACGACAGAAGGCTATTGGTCACCATAGGACAGAAGGCTGTTGGTCACCATATGACAGAAGGCTGTTGGTCACCATAGGACAGAAGGCTGTCGGTCACCATAGGACAGAAGGCTGTTGGTCACCATAGGGCTGTTGGTCACCATAGGGCAGAAGGCTGTTGGTCACCATAGGACAGAAGGCTGTTGGTCACCATAGGACAGAAGGCTGTTGGTCACCATAGGGCTGTTGGTCACCACAGGACAGAAGGCTGTCGGTCACCATAGGACAGAAGGCTGTTGGTCACCATAGGACAGAAGGCTGTTGGTCACCATAGGACAGAAGGCTGTTGGTCACCATAGGACAGAAGGCTGTTGGTCACCATAGGACAGAAGGCTGTTGGTCACCATAGGACAGAAGGCTGTTGGTCACCATAGGGCTGTTGGTCACCATAGGACAGAAGGCTGTTGGTCACCATAGGACAGAAGGCTGTTGGTCACCATAGGACAGAAGGCTGTTGGTCACCATAGGGCAGAAGGCTGTTGGTAACCATAGAACAGAAGGCTGTTGGTCACCATAGGACAGAAGGCTGTTGGTCACCATAGGACAGAAGGCTGTTGGTCACCATAGGGCTGTTGGTCACCATACGGCAGAAGGCTGTTGGTCACCATGGTACAGAAGGCTGTTGGTCACCATACGGCAGAAGGCTGTTGGTCACCATAGGACAGAAGGCTGTTGGTCACCATAGGGCTGTTGGTCACCATAGGGCTGTTGGTCACCATAGGACAGAAGGCTGTTGGTCACCATAGGACAGAAGGCTGTTGGTCACCATAGGGCAGAAGGCTGTTGGTCACCATAGGACAGAAGGCTGTTGGTCACCATAGGGCTGTTGGTCACCATAGGACAGAAGGCTGTTGGTCACCATAGGACAGAAGGCTGTTGGTCACCATAGGGCTGTTGGTCACCATACGACAGAAGGCTCCTAGATGTATCTATTTGCTTCATTTCTGCAAAGAACGTAAAGAGTAGAACACGTTCCTTTCAAATAATGTTTTTTGCTGAAATGATTCCAAATTGTCTGCCAATAAAAAGGACAAAATCTAGAATGGAAATCATAGATCACTGCAGTGTATATAATCGTTGTATCCAAAAATGATTTATTTTCTCTGTATATGAATGTAAAAAATATCTTTATGAACTGAAAAGATATGCTGGTCTGAACTGATGTCATGAAACATGTCTGAACCTTTAGTAGTATTATATATATATACATACTAACCTGTAGTAGTATTATATATATACTAACCTGTAGTAGTATTATATATATAATACTAACCTGTAGTAGTATTATATATAAAATACTAACCTGTAGTAGTATTATATATATATATATATATACTAACCTGTAGTATTATTATATATATACGAACCTTTAGTATTATATATACTAACCTGTAGTATTCAAATCAAATCAAACCTTGTCACGTGCTGAATACAACAGGTGTAGACCTTACCGTGAAATGCTTACTTACAAGCCCTTATCTCTATTTCTTGAACTGAATTGTTGGTTAAGAAAATAATAAAAAGTAACACAATAAAATAGCAATAATGAGGCTGTATACAGGGGGTACCGATACCAAGTCAGTGTGCAGGGGTACAGGTTAGTTGAGGTAATTTGTACATGTAGGTAGGGGTGAAGTGACTATGCATAGATAATAAACAGCGAGTAGCAGCAGTGTAAAAACAAATGAGGTGGGGGGGGCTCAATGTAAATAGTACAGGTGGCCATTTGATTAATTGTGTAGCAGTCTTATGGCTTTGGGGTAGAAGCTGTTAAGGAACCTTTTGGTCCTAGACTTGGCACTCCGGTACCGCTTGCCGTGTGGTAGCAGAGAGAACAGTCTATGACTAGGGTGGCTGGAGTTTTTGACAATTTATGGGGCCTTTCTCTGACACCACCTAGTATATAGGTCCTGGATGGCAGGAAGCTTGGCCCCAGTGATGTACTGGGCCGTACTCATTACCCTCTGTAGCGCCTTACTGTCAGATGCCAAGCACTTGCCATAGCAGACGGTGATGCAACCGGTCAGGATGCTCTCGATGGTGCAGCTGTAGAACTTTTTGAGGATCTGGGTCCCCATGCCAAATCTTTTCAGTCTCCTGAGGGGTAAAAGGTTTTGTCGTGCCCTCTTGACGACTGTCTTGGTGTGTTTGGACCATGATAGTTTGTTGGTGATGTGGACACCAAGGAACTTGAAACTCTCGACCCGCTCCACTCCAGACCTGTCGATATTAATGGGGGCCTGTTCGGCCCACCTTTTCCTGTAGTCCACGATCAGCTCCTTTGTCTTTCTCACATTGAGGGAGAGGTTGTTGTCCTGGCACCACACTGTCAGGTCTCTGACCTCCTCCCTATAGGCTGAGTGAACAGGAAGTACAGGAGGGAACTGATTTATAGCACTATTGGATGAGGGAGAGGTTGTTGTCGTGGCACCACACTGTCAGATCTATGAGCTGTTGCACATGAAAATGTTCATGTTCCAGAAGGAATTTCTGCCCCAAAAAGAACGCATTTTGATCAAAATAATTTTAATAAACGTTCAAATGTCTCTCCTGTGAATTAGTGACATGCGCCTAGTTTCATGAAACAAGTCACATATTTTATATTGAACAAAAATATATATCTATTCTATTGATTTCACAGGACTGGAAATACAGTTGGTCACAGATACCTTTAAATAAAAAGAGTAGGGGGCGTGGATCAGAAAACCAGTCAGTATCTGGTGTGACCACCATTTGCCTCATGCAGCGCTACACATCTCCTTAACATAGAGTTGATCAGGCTGTTGGTTGTGGCCTGTGGAATGTTGTCCCACTCCTCTTCAATGGCCGTATGAAGTTGATGGATGTTGGAGGGAACTGGAACACGCTGTCTAACACATCAATCCAGAGCATCCCAAACATGAGTAGAATAGTACTGATCCTACTATATACTGTCACGGCTGTCGTACGGAAGAGCGGACCAAAGGGCAGCGTGTGTCGTTCCACATTTTATTTACACTGTGAAACTATGCAATACATATAAATAAACTAAAGAACAAACCGTGACACAGAGGTGAAACACACAATTCATGAGCAAATATAGCGTTAATAAACTGCCTCATTTCTGGACCAGTGTGGTCACAGCTCTCCCTACGCTGTGAGTCACGTGGGTCCCGTCAGACAGGCAAACAGAATCAAATTCAAGTCTAATGTTTTTGTTAAAAAAAAAAACTACCCACCATGCCTGGAGTATCCAGCAGACGCTGATACAGACGCCATCTTGACCGTGTCGTTCTGTCTGGTCCACTGAGCCCTCTGGATCACGGTCTCTTTCATGTCCTCCGCATCCTGGTTGGTCAGCCAGATGATGTTCAGCCACTTGGTCATCTGGGCTGCTCTCTCACATTTGACACTGTTGTGAGCACTAAGTATTCAATTCATTATAAATTCTTTTTTAAACAATCAGTTTTTAAAAAATACACAAATCTTTCAACGTGTACCTGGCAAGACTTGGCTACTGCTCAAGTTTGTTGTGTCGCTTGGTGTGTCCACAGTCCTATGTGTGTGTCTTGAGGACCTTTCCTCGTGTATAAAAAAATAGGTGATGTTTACAAAATACTTACTGCGTGTAAGTCTTTCATGTTCTTCTTTAACTTCAGGCTATAGTGTGGGGTGACAGGTAGCCTAGTGGTTAGAGTGTTGGACTAGTAACCGAAAGGTTGCAAAATCGAATCCCCGAGCTGACAAGGTAAAAATCTATTGTTCTACCCCTGAACTGACTTGCCTAGTTAAATAAAGGTAAAAAAATATAAAAGTAAAAGTGTTTCCTGGTCTATCACTTCCTGGTCTATCACTTCCTGGTCTATTCCTTTTGATGCAAAAGAGAGAGGGGGATACCTTGTCAGATGCACAACTAAATGCAGTCAACTGATATGTGTCTTCCGCATTTAACCCAACCCCTCTGAATCAGAGAGGTGCAGGGGGCTGCCTTAATCGACATCCACGGCGCCCGGGGAGCAGTTGTTGTTGGGGGTTAACTGCATTGCTCAAGGGTAGAATGGCAAGTTTTTCCACCTTTGATGGCTCTGGGATTTGAACCAACGACCTTTCAGTTACTGGCCCAATGCTCTTAACCGCTAGGTGGGAGATCTTAAGGAATAATATCACCCACATTTCTAAATGAAATACTTTCAGGGAAAGGTTGATACTGCAGCTACATTATCTCTGTTCCCCTAAATGCCCATGAGCTGATCCCAGCCTCTGTGATGTGTCAGGTTGGTCACAGTGACAGAATATCTGTGCAAATGACCAATAAAGCAAGTATGGTGAAATGAAGGCCAGACTATCTATGGTAGCTGTGCATGTAATGTATCTAGTCCCAAAGTGGCTGAATGGTTCAAAAGAGGCTCTGGGTGAAGTTTAGTCTTTCAAGTTTACATTAAGGTTGTACTATTGGTTATCGATAACAATCTGGAAGACGTAGATGCTGTTTTACACAGGGTCAACAAAAATCAGTGCCCCCAAAGCTTTGTCCCCACTCTCAAAAAGAAATTTATCGCTTCTACTTACGCTCCAACTTTGGAATCAGAGGCCAGGTTTCACTCATTCAGCATATCCTTTACAAAGCCGTCCATTCATTGGCTTTGACCTCTGCATTTAAGTACAGAATAAATAAATGTTAGAAACATAGGTAGCTATACCAGCTTGGCTACATCAAATTTAAGGTAAACTAATGTTAGTCAGCTAACAGAATTTGCATCCATCCTCCTCAACTTCACAAGTCCGGCTAAAGCTGCCATTGTCAGAAATCATTGAAAACCAGTTCAGTAACACTCACTAACTCAATAAATCACCATGCAAGCATGAGATAAGCCTGCCATATAGCTTGGTTAAATTAACCCAGATGGAGAATAAGTCAAATCTAACCATGGTAACTTAACTAACGGGTGAAACAGTGTTCCGAGACAGAAGTCCAGAAGAGAAGTGTCAGTGTCACGGCTGTCTGAAGAATGGGACCAAAGCGCAGCGTGTATTTCGTTCCACATTTTATTTAAACTGTGAAACTATGCAAGACATACAAATAAACGAAATAAACAAAACAACAAACCTGTGACGAAGGGGTGCAACATACACTTACTCAAAATATTCTCCCACAACAACCAGGTGGGAAAAACAACTACTTAAGTATGATCTCCAATTAGAGACAACGATAACCAGCTGTCTCTAATTGGAGATCATCCCAAAAAACAACAACATAGAAATACAGAAACAAGAACATGACAACATGGAAAATCTAAACTAGACACAAACCCATCACACCCTGACCTACTCTACCATAGAAAATAAAAGCTTCTATAGTCAGGACGTGACACTACCCCCCCCCCCCCCCCAAAGTTGCGGACTCCGAACGCAAACATCTAACAAAAAAATATAACAAAAAAGGGAGGGTTAGTGTGGATGTCTAAATGTCGGTGGCGGCTCTGGTGCAGGACGAAAAACCTTCTCATCCCGCGGATCCTCCGGTATCGGAGGCGGTTCAGGTGCAGGACGACGAACCCTCTCCTCCTGCGAATCCAGCATCATAGGAGGCGGCTCCGGTTCGGGGCATAGCCCCCGCTTCTCCCGCTGATCCCTCCGCTTTTGTGTCACCGGACCGTGGTTCATCGCCAGAGGCTCTGGACTGCAGACCACCGCTGTAGACTCTGGATTGCGGACCGTCGCTGAAGACTCTGGACTGCGGACCGTCGCTGAAGACTCTGGACTGCGTCCCGTCGCTGGAGACTCTGGACTGCGGACCGCCACTGAAGACTCTGGACTGCGGGCCGTCTCAGGAGGTTCCGGACTGTAGGCCGTCTCAGGAGGTTCCCGGACTGGGAACTGTCGCCGGAAGCTCTGGACTGGGAACTGTCGATCAACTACTTAAGTATGATCTCCAATTAGAGACAACGATGACCAGCTGCCTCTAATTGGAGATCATCCCCCCAAAAAACATAGAAATACAGAAACAAGAACATGACAACATAGAATATCTAAACGAGACACAACCCCGTCACGCCCTGACCTACTCTACCATAGAAAATAAAAGCTTCTATGGTCAGGACGTGACAGTCAGACTAAGCTACCTAAGGTAGCTAGGTAACTAGCTACATTGAAATAGTTAGCTAGCCAAACATTGACAAAAAAATAAACGTAATAACCCAACCTTAACAACGCAACCTTAACAACCCAACCTTAATAACCCAACCTTAACAACCCAACCGTAATAACCCAGCACCAACAACCCAACCTTAATAACCCAGCACCAACAACCCAACCTTAACAACCCAACCTTAACATCCCAACCTTAATAACCCAACCTTAACATCCCAACCTTAATAACCCAACCTTAATAACCCGGCCTTAATAACCCAACCTTAACAACCCAACCTTAATAACCCAGCACCAACAACCCAACCTTAATAACCAAACCTTAACAACCCGGCCTTAATAACCCAACCTTAACAACCCAACCTTAATAACCCAGCACCAACAACCCAACCTAATAACTCAACCTTAATAACCCAACCTTAATTACCCAGCACCAACAACCCAACCTTAATAACCCAACCTTAACAACCCAGCACCAACAACCCAACCTTAATAACCCAACCTTAACAACCCAACCTTAACATCCCAACCTTAACAACCCAATCTTAATAACCCAACCTTAACAACCCAATCTTAATAACCCGGCCTTAACAACCCAACCTTAATAACCCAACCTTAATCACCCAGCACCAACAACCCAACCTTAATAACCCAACCTTAATAACCCAACCTTAATAACCCAGCACCAACAACCCAACCTTAATAACCCAACCTTAATAACCCAACCTAATAACTCAACCTTAATAACCCAACCTTAACATCCCAACCTTAATATCCCAGCACCAACAACCCAGCACCAACAACCCAACCTAATAACCCAACCTTAACAACCCAGCACCAACAACCCAACCTTAACAACCCAACCTTAATAACCCAACCTTAATAACCCAACCTTAATAACCCAACCGTAATAACCCAACCTTAATAACCCAGCACCAACAACCCAACCTTAACAACCCAACCTTAATAACCCAACCTTAATAACCCAACCTTAACAACCTAACCTTCATAACCCAGCACCAACAACCCAACCTAATAACCCAACCTTAACAACCCAACCTTAATAACGCAACCTTAACAACCCAACCTTAACAACCCAACCTTAATGACCCAACCTTAACAACACAACCTTAATAGCCCAACCTTAACAACCCAACCTTAATAACCCAACCTTAATAACCCAACCTTAATAGCCCAACCTTAATAACCCAGTACCAACAACCCAACCTTAATAACCCAACCGTAATAACCCAACCTTAATAACCCAACCTTAACAACCCAACCTTAATAGCCCAACCTTAACAACCCAACCTTAATAACCCAACCTTAATAACCCAACCTTAATAGCCCAACCTTAACAACCCAACCTTAATAGCCCAACCTTAATAACCCAACCTTAATGACCCAACCTTAATAACCCAACCGTAATAACCCAACCTTAATAACCCAACCTTAACAACCCAACCTTAATAGCCCAACCTTAATAACCCAACCTTAATGACCCAACCTTAATAACCCAACCTTAATAGCCCAACCTTAATAACCCAGCACCAACAACCCAACCTTAATAACCCAGTACCAACAACCCAACCTTAATAGCCCAACCTTAACAACCCAACCTTAATAACCCGGCCTTAATAACCCAACCTTAACAACCCAACCTTAACAACCCAACCTTAATAACCCGGCCTTAACAACCCAGTACCAACAACCCAACCTTAATAACCCAGTACCAACAACCCAACCTTAATAACCCAACCTTAACATCCCAACCGAATAACCCAACCTTAACAACCCAACCTTAATAACCCAACTTTAACAACCCAACCGAATAACCCAACCTTAACAACCCAACCTTAATAACCCAGCACCAACAACCCAACCTTAACAACCCAACCTTAATAACTCAACTTTAACAACCCAACTGAATAACCCAACCTTAACATCCCAACCTTAATAACCCAACCTTAATCACCCAGCACCAACAACCCAACCTTAATAACCCAACCTTAATAACCCAACCTTAATAACCCAGCACCAACAACCCAACCTTAATAACCCAACCTTAATAACCCAACCTAATAACTCAACCTTAATAACCCAACCTTAACATCCCAACCTTAATATCCCAGCACCAACAACCCAGCACCAATAACCCAACCTTAATAACCCAGCACCAACAACCCAACCTTAATAACCCAACCTTAATAACCCAACCTAATAACTCAACCTTAATAACCCAACCTTAACATCCCAACCTTAATATCCCAGCACCAACAACCCAGCACCAACAACCCAACCTAATAACCCAGCACCAACAACCCAACCTTAATAACCCAACCTTAACAACCCAGCACCAACAACCCAACCTTAACAACCCAACCTTAATAACCCGGCCTTAATAACCCAACCTTAACAACCCAACCTTAACAACCCAACCTTAATAACCCGGCCTTAACAACCCAGTACCAACAACCCAACCTTAATAACCCAGTACCAACAACCCAACCTTAATAACCCAACCTTAACATCCCAACCGAATAACCCAACCTTAACAACCCAACCTTAATAACCCAACTTTAACAACCCAACCGAATAACCCAACCTTAACAACCCAACCTTAATAACCCAGCACCAACAACCCAACCTTAACAACCCAACCTTAATAACTCAACTTTAACAACCCAACTGAATAACCCAACCTTAACATCCCAACCTTAATAACCCAACCTTAATCACCCAGCACCAACAACCCAACCTTAATAACCCAACCTTAACAACCCAGCACCAACAACCCAACCTTAATAACCCAACCTTAACAACCCAACCTTAACATCCCAACCTTAACAACCCAACCTTAATAACCCAACCTTAACAACCCAACCTTAATAACCCAACCTTAATCACCCAGCACCAACAACCCAACCTTAATAACCCAACCTTAATAACCCAACCTTAATAACCCAGCACCAACAACCCAACCTTAATAACCCAACCTTAATAACCCAACCTAATAACTCAACCTTAATAACCCAACCTTAACATCCCAACCTTAATATCCCAGCACCAACAACCCAGCACCAACAACCCAACCTAATAACCCAACCTTAACAACCCAGCACCAACAACCCAACCTTAACAACCCAACCTTAATAACCCAACCTTAATAACCCAACCTTAATAACCCAACCGTAATAACCCAACCTTAATAACCCAGCACCAACAACCCAACCTTAACAACCCAACCTTAATAACCCAACCTTAATAACCCAACCTTAACAACCTAACCTTCATAACCCAGCACCAACAACCCAACCTAATAACCCAACCTTAACAACCCAACCTTAATAACGCAACCTTAACAACCCAACCTTAACAACCCAACCTTAATGACCCAACCTTAACAACACAACCTTAATAGCCCAACCTTAACAACCCAACCTATAACCCAACCTTAATAACCCAACCTTAATAGCCCAACCTTAATAACCCAGTACCAACAACCCAACCTTAATAACCCAACCGTAATAACCCAACCTTAATAACCCAACCTTAACAACCCAACCTTAATAGCCCAACCTTAACAACCCAACCTTAATAACCCAACCTTAATAACCCAACCTTAATAGCCCAACCTTAACAACCCAACCTTAATAGCCCAACCTTAATAACCCAACCTTAATGACCCAACCTTAATAACCCAACCGTAATAACCCAACCTTAATAACCCAACCTTAACAACCCAACCTTAATAGCCCAACCTTAATAACCCAACCTTAATGACCCAACCTTAATAACCCAACCTTAATAGCCCAACCTTAATAACCCAGCACCAACAACCCAACCTTAATAACCCAGTACCAACAACCCAACCTTAATAGCCCAACCTTAACAACCCAACCTTAATAACCCGGCCTTAATAACCCAACCTTAACAACCCAACCTTAACAACCCAACCTTAATAACCCGGCCTTAACAACCCAGTACCAACAACCCAACCTTAATAACCCAGTACCAACAACCCAACCTTAATAACCCAACCTTAACATCCCAACCGAATAACCCAACCTTAACAACCCAACCTTAATAACCCAACTTTAACAACCCAACCGAATAACCCAACCTTAACAACCCAACCTTAATAACCCAGCACCAACAACCCAACCTTAACAACCCAACCTTAATAACTCAACTTTAACAACCCAACTGAATAACCCAACCTTAACATCCCAACCTTAATAACCCAACCTTAACATCCCAACCTTAATAACCCAACCTTAATAACCCAACCTTAACAACCCAACTTAAGGTACTAAACGATATCATAACCGCCATAGATAAAAGACAGTACTGTGCAGCCGTCTTCATCGACCTGGCCAAGGCTTTCGACTCTGTCAATCACCGTATTCTTATCGGCATACTCAATAGCCTTGGTTTCTCAAATGACTGCCTCGCCTGGTTCACCAATGACTTTGCAGACAGAGTTCAGTGTGTCAAATCGGAGGGCATGTTGTCCGGACCTCTGGCAGTCTCTATGGGGGTACCACAGGGTTCAATTCTCGGGCCGACGATTTCGTCCCACCTACGTAACAGCTACTGATATTCCAGTGGCGCGATTTTTGAATCGTTAGAAATACTATTACTTCAATTTCTCAAACATATGACTATTTTACAGCTATTTAAAGACAAGAATCTCGTTAATCTAACCCCACTGTCCGATTTCAAAAAGGCTTTACAACGAAAGCAAAACATTAGATTATGTCAGCAGAGTGCCCAGCCAGAAAAAATCAGACAGCCATTTTTCAAGCTAGCATATCATGTCACATAAACCCAAACCACAGCTAAATGCAGCACTAACCTTTGATGATCTTCATCAGATGACACACCTAGGACATTGTGTTATACAATACATGCATGTCTGTTCAATCAAGTTCATATTTATATCAAAAAACAGCTTTTTGCATTAGCATGTGACGTTCAGAAAACGCATAACCCCCGGCAAACTTCCGTTGAATTTACTAACAGTTTGCTAAATTACTCACGATAAACGTTCACAAAAAGCATAACAATTATTTTAAGAATTATAGATACATTACTCCTCTATGCACTCGATATGTCCGATTTTAAAATAGCTTTTCGGATGAAGCACATTTTGCAATAATCTAAGTACATAGCCCGGCATTACAGGGCTAGCTATTTAGATACCCACCCAGGTCAGCATCCACCAAAATCACATTTCCTATAAGAAAAATGTTCTTACCTTGCTTGTTCTTCATCAGAATACACTGCCAGGACTTCTACTTCAATAACAAATGTTGGTTTGGTCCCAAATAATCCATCGTTATATCCAAACAGCGACGTTTTGTTCGTGAGTTCTAGAATGCTTCTTCCCGGTTTCGCGCATGGCGCATTGGCGTGTCAAAAATGTCTAAATATTCCATTACCGTACTTCGAAGCATGTCAACCGCTGTTTAAAACCAATTTTTATGCCATTTATGTCGTAGAGAAGTGATAATATTCCGACCGGGAGTATGCATTGAGCCTAAACAGCCGAATAAAATTTCTCCTCAGAAGCGACTCATGCACGCGCATCATTCAAAGGTCCTCGGAGCATCCACTTACAAAAGGCGATAATCTGTTTCAACCTGAGGCTCCCTCGTAAACCTTCAGTTATTTCGCGGGCTCTGAGAGCCTATTGGAGCCCTGGGAATTGTCACGTTACAGCTAAGATCCTTACTTTTCAATAAAAAGATGCAAGACGCACGACTCCTTGTCAGACAGGGTACTTCCTGCTTGAAACCTTGTCAGGTTTTTGCCTGCCATAGGAGTTCTGTTATACTCACAGACACCATTCAAACAGTTTTAGAAAATTCAGAGTGTTTTCTATCCAAACCTGAACAATAATATGCATATTCTAGCTTCTGAGTTGGTGTAGGAGGCAGTTAAAAATGGGAACATATTTTTCCAAAATTCTCAATACTGCCCCCTAGCCCAGACAGGTTAACTAATCTCCAAACAAGCTTCAATGCCATACAACACTCCTTCCGTGGCCTCCAACTGCTCTTAAACGCAAGTAAAACCAAATACATGCTTTCAACCGTTCGCTGCCCGCACACGCCCGCCCGACTAAAACTGACTATCCTACCGATTCTCGACATCGGCGATGTCATCTACAAAATAGCTTCCAATACTCTACTCAGCAAACTGGATGCAGTCTATCACAAAGCCATCCATTTTGTTACCAAAGCCCCTTATACCACCCACCACTGCGACCTGTATGCTCTAGTCGGCTGGCCCTCGCTACATATTCGTCGCCAGACCCACTGGCTCCAGGTCATCTATAAGTCTATGATAGATAAAGCTCCGCCTTATCTCAGCTCACTGGTCACGATAACAACACCCACCCGTAGCACTCCAGCAGGTATATCTCACTGGTCATCCCCAAAGCCAGCACCTCCTTTGGCCGCCTTCCTTCCAGTTCTTTGCTGCCAGTGACTGGAACGAATTGCAAAAATTGCTGAAGCTGGAGACTTATATTTCCCTCACTAACTTTAAACATCAGCTGTCAGAGCAGCTCACAGATCACTGCATCTGTACATAGCCCATCTGTAAATAGCTCATCCAACTACCTCATCCCCATACTGTTATTTATTTATTTTTGCTCCTTTGCACCCCAGAATCTCTACTTGCACATTCATCTTCTGCACATCTAACCCTCCAGTGTTTAATTGCTAAATTGTAATTACTTCGCCACTACGGCCTATTTAAATAAAGGTGAAATAAAAATAAATAAAAAAGATCGATGAGGGAAGCACATGCCTGTATTATTCTCATACATGTAGCCCATACATTCATTCATTGTAACAATTAGATCTTTCGTAACTTGGAGTTATTTGGACATCAATTATGAACTTTGTCAAAAGAAACCACATTTGTTGTGGTCCTGGGATTCCTGGAAGTGCCAATGGATGAAGATAATCAAAGGTAAGGGATTATTGACAATAGTATTATTGATATTACATGGTTACAAGATGATGCTAACCTATATAGCCTAGCCTATTGTTCTTAGCACAGCACCCGGTTTATTGCAACTTGTGATTTCACAGTAAAGTTATTTTGAAATCTGGCAATACAGTAGCATTTACGAAATGTTAAACTATAATTATTTGAATGACAATATTATAATTTACCAATGTTTTCGAATAGTAATTTTGTAAATTGTAACGTTGTTCACCGGAAGCATTTCAGAGAAGAAAAGAATCTGAATTTCACCACTACTGTAAAATGCTGTTTTTGGATATAAATATGAACTTGATGGAACAAAAAATGCATGTATTGTATAACATAATGTCCTAGGAGTGTCATCTGATGGAGATTGTCAAAGGTTGGTGCATAATTTTAGCTGGTTTCTGCTTTTGGTGACGCATGACCTTGAATTGAAAATGGATGTTTGTACTTTTGTGGCTATGTACTGTCCTAACATAATCTAACTTTATGCTTTTGCCGTAAAGCCTCTTTGAAAATCGAACAATGTGGTTAGATTAAGGAGATGTTTATCTTTTAAATGGTGTAAAATAGTTGATTGTTTGAGAAATTGAAATTATTAGATTTTTGATGTTTTGAATTTCCAGCCTTGCTAGCAATCCCGTCTCGGGGTTCATTGCTACCCCGTATCCCCAACAGGTTATTAAGCATGGCTGAGGTGCACCCATGACCAGCTCGGAAACCGGATTGCACAGTGAAGAAGGTACGGTGGGATTCGAAATGGTCAGTGATCTGTTTATTAACTTGGCTTTCGAAGACCTTAGAAAGGCAGGGCAGGATGGATATAGGTCTATAACAGTTTGGGTCTAGAGTGTCACCTCCTTTGAAGAGGGGGATGACAGTGGCAGCTTTCCAATCTTTAGGGATCTCGGACGATACGAAAGAGAGGTTGAACAGACTGGTAATAGGGGTTGCAACAATGGTGACGGCTAGTTTTAGAAAGAGAAGGTCCAGATTGTCTAGCCCAGCTGATTTGTTCAGGTCCAGGTTTTGCAACTCTTTCAGAACATCTGCTATCTGGATTTGGGTGAAGGAGAAGCTGGGGAGGCTTGGGCAAGTAGCTGCGGGGGGTGCGGAGCTGTTGGCCGGGGTTGGGGTAGCCAGGAGGAAAGCATGGCCAGCCGTTGAGAAATGCTTATTGAAATTTTCGATTATCATGGATTTATCGGTGGTGACCATGTTGCCTAGCCTCAGTGCAGTGGGCAGCTGGGAGTAGGTGCTCTTATTCTCCATGGACTTTACAGTGTCCCAAAACTATTTGGAGTTAGAGCTACAGGATGCAAATTTCTGTTTGAAAAAGCTAGCCTTTGCTTTCCTGACTGACTGCGTGTTTTGGTTCCTGACTTCCCTGAACAGTTGCATATCACGGGGGCTATTCGATGCTAATGCAGAACGCCACAGGATGTTTTTGTGCTGGCAGAGGGTCATCAGATCTGGAGTGAACCAAGGGCTATATCTGTTCTTAGTTCTACATTTTTTGAAAGGGGCATGCTTATTTAAAATGGTGAAGAAATTACTTTTAAAGAACAACCAGGCATCCTCGACTGACGGGATGAAGTCAATATCCTTTCAGGATACCCGGGCCAGGTCGATTAGAAAGGTCTGCTCGCAGAAGTGTTTTAGGGAGCGTTTCACAGTGTTGAGGGTCGTTTGACCACGGACCAATAGCGGATGCAGGCAATGAGGCAGTGATCTCTGAGATCCTGATTGAAAACAGCAGAGGTGTATTTGGAGGGCAAGTTGGTCAGGATAATATCTATGAGGGTGCCCATGTTTATGGATGTAGGGTTGTTCCTGGTGGGTTCCTTGATAATTTGTGTGAGATTTAGGGCATCTAGCTTAGATTGTAGGACTGCTGGGGTATTAAGCATATCCCAGTTTAGGTCACCTAACAGAATGAACTCTGAAGATAGATGGGGGGCAATCAATTCACATATGGTGTCCAGGGCACAGCTGGGAGCTGAGGGGGGTCTATAACAAGCGGCAACAGTGAGAGACTTATTTCTGGAGGGGAAAAAACTATTTAATTCATTTTAGAATAAGGTTGCAACGTAACAAAATATGTAAAAAAGCAAGGGTTCTGAATACTTTCCGAATACACTGTATATATATTATTATTAATTTATTGGGGGATGGGAATTCTCCCGCGACCCCATTTTCATATCAGCCACAACCCCTAGTTGAATTTTAACTTTTAGATATCAATATTTTTTATTTTATATATTTTATTTTTTATAAGTTAACCACAGTACAACGATTTTGAGATACAAAGACAATATTTTTTTTAATATATTTTTTATTTATATTTTGGAAATTCTCCCGCAATTCCCATTTTCATGTGGGGTCAGGCGACCCCACATGGGAAGGTGGGGTTATAAATGGTTATAATGATGAGTGACTGGAAGGTGGGTTATAAATGGTTATAATGATGAGTGACTGGAAGGTGGGTTATAAAGGGTTATAATGATGAGTGACTGCTAGGTGGGTTATAAAGGGTTATAATGATGAGTGACTGGAAGGTGGGTTATAAAGGGTTATAATGATGAGGGCTGGAAGGTGGGTTATAAATGGCTATAATGATGAGGGCTGGAAGGTGGGTTATAAATGGTTATAATGATGAGTGACTGGAAGGTGGGTTATAAAGGGTTATAATGATGAGTGACTGGAAGGTGGGTTATAAAGGGTTATAATGATGAGTGACTGGAAGGTGGGGTATAAACGGTTATAATGATGAGGGCTGGAAGGTGGGTTATAAAGGGTTATAATGATGAGTGACTGGAAGGTGGGTTATAAAGGGTTATAATGATGAGGGCTGGAAGGTGGGTTATAAATGGTTATAATGATGAGTGACTGGAAGGTGGGTTATAAAGGGTTATAATGATGAGTGACTGGAAGGTGGGTTATAAAGGGTTATAATGATGAGGGCTGGAAGGTGGGTTATAAAGGGTTATAATGATGAGTGGCTGGAAGGTGGGTTATAAAGGGTTATAATGATGAGGGCTGGAAGGTGGGTTATAAAGGGTTATAATGATGAGGGCTGGAAGGTGGGTTATAAAGGGTTATAATGATGAGTGACTGGAAGGTGGGTTATAAAGGGTTATAATGATGAGGGCTGGAAGGTGGGTTATAAATGGTTATAATGATGAGTGGCTGGAAGGTGGGTTATAAAGGGTTATAATGATGAGGGCTGGAAGGTGGGTTATAAAGGGTTATAATGATGAGGGCTGGAAGGTGGGTTATAAATGGCTATAATGATGAGTGACTGGAAGGTGGGTTATAAATGGCTATAATGATGAGTGACTGGAAGGTGGGTTATAAAGGGTTATAATGATGAGGGCTTTAAGGTGGGTTATAAATGGCTATAATGATGAGTGACTGGAAGGTGGGTTATAAAGGGTTATAATGATGAGGGCTGGAAGGTGAGTTATAAATGGTTATAATGATGAGGGCTGGAAGGTGGGTTATAAAGGGTTATAATGATGAGTGACTGGAAGGTGGGTTATAAAGGGTTATAATGATGAGGGCTGGAAGGTGGGTTATAAAGGGTTATAATGATGAGGGCTGGAAGGTGGGTTATAAAGGGTTATAATGATGAGGGCTGGAAGGTGGGGTTATAAATGGTTATAATGATGAGTGACTGGAAGGTGGGTTATAAAGGGTTATAATGATGAGGGCTGGAAGGTGGGTTATAAAGGGTTATAATGATGAGGGCTGGAAGGTGGGTTATAAATGGCTATAATGATGAGTGACTGGAAGGTGGGTTATAAATGGCTATAATGATGAGTGACTGGAAGGTGATTTATAAAGGGTTATAATGATGAGGGCTTTAAGGTGGGTTATAAATGGCTATAATGATGAGTGACTGGAAGGTGGGTTATAAAGGGTTATAATGATGAGGGCTGGAAGGTGAGTTATAAATGGTTATAATGATGAGGGCTGGAAGGTGGGTTATAAATGGCTATAATGATGAGGGCTGGAAGGTGGGTTATAAAGGGTTATAATGATGAGGGCTGGAAGGTGGGTTATAAAGGGTTATAATGATGAGGGCTGGAAGGTGGGTTATAAAGGGTTATAATGATGAGTGGCTGGAAGGTGGGTTATAAAGGGTTATAATGATGAGGGCTGGAAGGTGGGTTATAAAGGGTTATAATGATGAGGGCTGGAAGGTGGGTTATAAATGGTTATAATGATGAGGACTGGAAGGTGGGGTTATAAAGGGTTATAATGATGAGGGCTGGAAGATGGGTTATAAATGGCTATAATGATGAGTGACTGGAAGGTGGGGTTGAGGGGCTAGTAAAAGAGAAATAGATAGTTCTCTGCTTTGCCAAGCAAATGATTTAGCTACAGTGCCTTGCAAAATGATTCACTCCCCTTGGCGTTTTTCCATTTACAACCTGTAATTGAAATAGATTTTTAATTGGATTCCATGTAATGAACATCCACAAAATAGTCTAAATTGGTGAAGTGAAATTTAAAAAATACCTTCTTTCAAAACATTTTTTTTTTTAAAAGTGGTGCGTGCATATGTATTCACCCCCTTTGCTATGAAGCATCTAAATAAGATCTGGTGCAACCAATTACCTTCAGAAGTCACATAATTAGTTAAATAAAGTCCACCTGTGTGCAATCCAAAACCTCTCTTCACCCCGAGAACACCATCGCCACAGTGAAGCATGGTGGTGGCAGCATCATGCTGTGGGGATGTTTTTGAAATGATGGATGATGCTAAATACAGGGAAATTCTTGAGGGAAACCTGTTTTGGTCTTCCAGAGATTTGAGACTGGGACGGAAGTTCACCTTCCAGCAGTACAATGACCATAAGCATACTGCTAAAGCAACACTCAAGTGGTTTAAGGGGAATCATTTAAATGTCTTGGAATGGCCTAGTCAAAGACCAGACCTCAATCCAATTGAGAATCTAAAGATTGCTGTATATCAGTGGAACCCATCCAAATTGAAGGAGCTGGAGCAGTTTTGCCTTGAAGAATGGGCAAAAATCCCAGTGGCTAGATGTGCCAAGCTTATAGAGACATACCCCAAGAGACTTGCAGCTGTAATTGCTGCAGAAGGTGGCTCGACAAAGTATTGACTTTGGGGGGGGGTTGAATAGTTATGCACACTCAAGTTTTCCGTTTTTCTGTCTTATTTCTTTTTTGTTTCATAAGAAAAAATATTTAGCATCTTCAAAGTGGTAGTCACGTTGTGTAAATCAAATTATTCAAAACCCCCAAAAATCCATTTTAATTCTAGGTTGTAAGGCAACAAAATAGGAAAAATGACAAGGGGGTGAATACTTTCGCAAGCCACTGTAATTACATGTTTTAAAAAAATGTGTTATTAGGCAGACACTCTTATTCAGAGCAATTAGGGTTAAGTGCTTTGCTCAAGGGCACATTGACAGATTTTTAATCTAGCCAGCTCAGGGATTCTAAACCTTGACCTTTTGGTCCAACGCTCTTAACCGCTAGGCAACCTGCCACCCAGAGTTAACATGATTGGCTAGTGTATTACTTCCTACTACCGGTATTTAGCAACTAGATCTTCAAAGTGTTAATTGATTATATGTATAATAGAAACTATATAAACTCAGCAAAAAAAGAAACGTGCTCTCACTGTCAACTGTGTTTATTTTCAGCAAACTTAACATGTGTAAATATTTGTATGAACATAACAAGATTCAACAACTGAGAGATAAACTGAACAAGTTTCACAAACATGTGACTAACAGAAATTGAATAATGTGTCATCGAACAAAAGTCAAAAGTAACAGTCAGCTGCATTAAGTACTGCAGTGCATCTCCTCCTCATGGACTGCACCAGATTTGCCAGTTCTTGCTGTGAGATGTTACCCCACTCTTCCACCAAGGGACCTGCAAGTTCCCGGACATTTCTGGGGTGAATGGCCCTAGCCCTCACCCTCCGATCCAACAGGTCCCAGACGTGCTCAATGGGATTGAGATCCGGGCTCTTCGCTGACCATGGCAGAACACTGACATTCCTGTCTTGCAGGAAATCACGCACAGAACGAGCAGTATGGCTGGTGGCATTGTCATGCTGGAGGGTCATGTCAGGATGAGCCTGCAGGTGTAGGAGAAAATTTATGACATCATGAGGATTTTCCAGTATCTATATTGTTTTCGCAGAAGTAGAGAGCATAATCAATATGGGGTTAATCATTAGACATGTGTAAGCATAACGTAGGCTGGATCCATGTGGATGTATAAAGCTGGACCAATATAAAGCTAACTGTTAGACGTAAAAACAGAATGGAAGCAGAATCTACGTGAATGTGCCAAGCTGGAACAACATAGACTCGACCGTCTTGGGCCGAGTCTGATCTTTCGAAGGCTACTGGACACGTATATGGGTTAATCATTCATAGGCAACATAGGCCTGATCTTGTGAAGGCTATTGGACACGTATATGGGTTAATCATTCATAGGCCTGAACTTGTGAAGGCCAGCGACTGTGTACTTTAGTTAATCAATACTGGAAAAACAAGCCACATATATGTATTG
The DNA here is from genome assembly GCF_901001165.1 of Salmo trutta. Classification (NCBI taxonomy): domain Eukaryota; kingdom Metazoa; phylum Chordata; class Actinopteri; order Salmoniformes; family Salmonidae; genus Salmo; species Salmo trutta. Next base: position 43,824,206 of record NC_042987.1, on the reverse strand, counting down.
GGAAGACATGTTATGTATTGGGAAGACATATTATGTATTGGGAAGACATGTTATGTATTGGGAAGACATATTATGTATTGGGAAGACATATTATGTATTGGGAAGACATATTATGTATTGGGAAGACATATTATGTATTGGGAAGACATATTATGTATTGGGAAGACATATTATGTATTGGGAAGACATGTTATGTATTGGGAAGACATGTTATGTATTGGGAAGACATATTATGTATTGGGAAGACATATTATGTATTGGGAAGACATGTTATGTACTGAAAAGACATATTATGTATTGGGAAGACATGTTATGTATTGGGAAGACATATTATGTATTGGGAAGACATGTTATGTATTGGGAAGACATATTATGTATTGGGAAGACATATTATGTATTGGGAAGACATGTTATGTATTGGGAAGACATGTTATGTATTGGGAAGACATATTATGTATTGGGAAGACATGTTATGTATTGGGAAGACATATTATGTATTGGGAAGACATATTATGTATTGGGAAGACATGTTATGTACTGAAAAGACATGTTATGTGTTGGGAAGACATGTTATGTACTGCAAATACATGTTATGTATTGGGAAGACATGTTATGTATTATATTGGGAATATATATATGCAATAAATGTATTATTTTTGTATAATCTTTTTTTTTAACATTGAGATATTAAAGACATGATAGATCGGACGTATATTAATGTTGAGGACAGATGTTCCGCTAGCGGGACCCCTCGCCAACAGCCAATGGAATAGCAGGGCGCGAAATACAAAACAACAAAAATCTCATAATTCAAATTCCTCAAACAATCAACTATTTTACACCATTTTAAAGATAAACTTCTCGTTAATCCAACCACATTGTCTGATTTCAAAAAGGCTTTACGGCAAAAGCATAACATTAGATTATGTTAGAAAAGCACCTTGACAAGAAAAACCACACAGCCCTTTTCCAAGCAAGGACAGGAGTCACAAAAAACAGAAATACAGCTAAAATGAATCACTAACCTTTGACGATCTTCATCAGATGACACTCCCAGGACTCAATATTACACCAGACATGTATGTTTTGTTCGATAAAGTTCATATTTATATCCAAAAACCCTGTTTTACATTGGCGCGTGATGTTCAGAAAATGTTTTGCCTCCAAAACGGCCGGTTAATGAGCACATCAATTTACAAAAATACTTATCATAAACGTTGATAAAATGTACAACAGTTATTGAAAGAATTATAGATACACTTCTCCTTAACCTCTCTAGGGGAGGTGGGACGAAATCGTTCCACACTACTCAACAGCCAGTGACAAATCAGAGCGCCAAATTTAAAACCACAAAATGTCCTAATTCAAAGATCTCAAACGTAGGACTATTTTACACCATTTTATAGATACACTTCTCCTGAATCGAACCACGTTGTCCGATTTCCAAAAGGCTTTACAGAGAAAGCAAAACATTAGATTATGTTGAGATCACATAGACACAAATAATCACACAGCCATTTTCCAAGTAAGCATATATGTCACATAAACCCAAACCACAGCTAAATGCAGCACTAACCTTTGATGATCTTCATCAGATGACACTCCTAGGACATTATGTTATACAATACATGCATGTTTTGTTCAATCAAGTTCATATTTATATCCAAAAACAGCTTTTTACATTAGCATGTGATGTTCAGAACTAGCATACCCACCGAAAACTTCCGGTGAATTTACTAAATTACTCACGATAAACGATGACAAAATACATAACAATTATTTTAGGAATTATAGATACAGAACTCCTTTATGCAATCGCTATGTCCGATTTTAAAATAGCTTTTCGGCGAAAGCACATTTTGCAATATTCTGAGTACATAGCTCGGCCATCACGGCTAGCTATTTTGACATCCGTCAACTTCGGGGTCACCTAAACTCAGAATTACTATTAGAAAAATTGGATTCCCTTTGCTGTTCTTCGTCAGAGTGCACTCCCAGGACTTCTACTTCAACAACAAATGTTGTTTTGGTTCCAAATAATCCATAGTTATATCCAAATACCGCCATTTTGTTAATGCGTTCAGGTAACTATCCAAACGGTGACGCGCAAGCGCATTTCGTGACAAAAAAATTCAAAATATTCCATTACCGTACTTAGAAGCATGTCAAACGCTGTTTAAAATCAATTTTTATGCTACTTTTCTCGTAAAATCGCTATAATATTACAACCGGGCAACGTTATATTCATTCAAAGGCTGAAAGAAAAAAATTGAGAAGTCTCGTGAACGCGCATCTCAGTCTCACTGTCCCCAGGCTGACCACTCACAAACAGAGCTTCTGTACTTTGCCCAGAGACAGCAGACACCCCATTCCACTTTCTGGCGGCTTTAGAGAGCCAATGGAAGCCTTAGAAAGTGTCACGTCAGATGCTGTATTTTCGATAGAGATGCAACAGAAGGAAAACAAATTGTCAGACAGGGCACTTCCTGTATGGAATCTTCTCAGGTTTTGGCCTGCCATCTGAGTTCTGTTATACTCACAGACACCATTCAAACAGTTTTAGAAACTTTAGAGTATTTTCTATCCAAATCTACTAATTATATGCATATTCTAGTTTCTGGGCAGGAGTAGTAACCAGATTAAATCGGGTACGTTTTTTATCCGGCCGTGAAAATACTGTGTCAGATTTCAAAAGAGCTTTACGGCGAAAGCACATTGTTCAATATTCTGAGTACAGAGCTCAGCCATCAAAGCAAGCTATACAGTTACCCGCCAAGTTCTGCAGTCAACAAAACTCAGAAATAGTATTATAAATCTTCACTTACCTTTGCTGATCTTTGTCGGAATGCACTCCCAGGACTCCCACTTACACAAGAAATGTTCGTTTTGTTCGATAAAGTCCATCATTTATGCCCAAATACCTCCATTTTGTTTGCGCGTTCAGATCACTATTCCAAAGGCACAATGCGCGAGCGCAAAACCCTAGACGAAAGTCAAAAGGTTCCATTACCGTTCGTAGAAACATGTCAAACGATGTTTACAATCAATCCTTAGGGTCTTTTTATCATAAATCTTCGATAATATTCCAACCGGACAATAGCGTATTCATTACAGAGGAAAAAGAAGGAACGGCGTGCCTGTGTGACTGCGCAGTAAACAACTCATTGGCCTCAGCCTAGTCCACTTGTTGAGTCAGCTCTTATTCTCGCCCCATTCACAGTAGAGGCATTAAACAAGGTTCTAAAGACTGTTGACATCTAGTGGAAGCCTTAGGAAGTGCAAAATGACCCCACAGACACTGTAGTTTGGATAGGCAATCACTTGAAAAACTACAAACCTCAGATTTCCCACTTCCTGGTTGGATTTTTCTCAGGTTTTTGCCTGCCATATAAGTTATGTTATACTCACAGACATCATTCAAACAGTTTTAGAAACTTCAGAGTGTTTTCTATCCAAATCTACTAATAATATGCACATACTTGACTCTGGTCCCGAGTAGCAGGCAGTTTACTCTGGGCACGCTTTTCATCCGAACATGAAAATACCCTGTCCCAAACAGGTTTTAATACGCTGGCGCCGCCACCATTATAATCTAAACTGAGCAAAGATAATTCATATGTGGGCGTTAACAAGCCAGAATTGAGACAGAAAGATAATGGTGGCGAGAGGCCAAGGGGTGTTAATCAATTACATAAGAAGGAGTGACCATGTGTGTCATCTGAAGGTGGAAACCTATAAAACCAGAGGTTTGGAAGCGAGTAATCAGATGTTCCATGGAATTACTTGGCTTTTGATACTTTTGTAATAAAGTCTAATATTTGATTCAATATTTCCATGACACAGGAAGGGTACCACATGAGGGAGGAGGATGTCTTCCCTGTAACGCACAGCGTTGAGATTGCCTGCAATGACAACAAGCTCTGTCCGATGATGCTGTGACACACCGCCCCAGACCATGACGGACCCTCCACCTCCAAATCGATCCTGCTCCGGAGTACAGGCCTCGGTGTAACGCTCATTCCTTCGACGATAAACGCGAATCCGACCATCACCCCTGGTGAGACAAAACCGCGACCTATCAGAGAAGAGCACTTTTTGCCAGTCCTGCCTGGTCCAGCGCCGGTGGGTTTGTGCCCATAGGCGACGTTGTTGCCGGTGATGTCTGGTGAGGACTTGCCTTACAACAGGTCTTCAAGCCCTCAGTCCAGCCTCTCTCAGCCTATTACGGACAGTCTGAGCACTTGATGGAGTGATTGTGCGTTCCTGGTGTAACTCGGGCAGTTGTTGTTGCCATCCTATACCTGTCCCGCAGGTGTGATGTTCGGATGTACCAATCCTGTGCAGGTGTTGTTACACGTGGCCTGCCACTGCGAGGATGATGTTCGTCCTGTCTCCCTGTAGTGCTGTCTTAGACATCTCACAGTACGGACATTGCGATGTATTGCCCTGGCCACATCTGCAGTCCTCAAGCCTCCTTGCAGCATGTCTAAGGCACGTTCACACAGATGAGCAGGGACCCTGGGCAAAATAAATTTGAACTCATTGTCTGAAATGTAGCCATTCTCCTTAGCTTCTGTGAGGATCCCTTTCAATTCAGTTTTTAGGTCCTCTGTAGGGTTGAAGGTAAGAGATTGGTAGAATTCATCATTGTCTAATTGACGGTAGGCTTCTGTCACATATTTGTCTTTACTCCACACTACTGTAGTGCCACCTTTGTCTGCTTTTTTAACCACAATCCGTTCATTTTTGGACAATGATTCAACTGCATCTCATCTCTCTATCTTAGAAAGGTTACGTCGTGATTGGTTGGAGTCAATTTTACCCTTAAACAGATTCTCCACATCAAAATTCACCTTCTTGGCAAATATATTTAGTGTGGCATTCTGGACAATGGGACAAAAGGTGGACTTGGGCTTAAAAGGTGTTTTTGAGGGAACAGAAACTGCCTGACCTGAGACACTGGCGTCTGTAGTTGGAGAGATGTTTTGCTTGTAACAGGCCTTCAGATATAGGTCAATCTTTGTATTAAATTCGTTAGTTGAATATGAGGGGGCAAAGGACAGTCCTTTAGACAATACCCTTACGCAATCATCAGAAAGGGGTTCTCCAGAAATGTTCAACACATCCTTGTTCTGGTCCTGCTCCGTGTGGTTGGATAGTCTTGATTTCTCCCTCCCCCTCGGTGTTGGCCTCTTTCGCGTCCTCTCCCTCTCCTGTTGAGGTACCTGCGTGACTCCTCTTCCTGATCTAAAACATATTGGGAGGAGCTGGCCTCTGAATGTCTGGGGTGATCCTCATCGTCACTGCTTTTAAGGTTGAAAGAGACAGATCTAGGCTTCCTCCTCTGCGGATGTGATTCTGAATTTTTGCGTGTTGGTTTTCTCCAGGCAAAAACCTTGCCATCTCTATAGTCTACTTCATCTCTTCCAAATTTTCTTAGCTTGTCTTGCTTCAATGTCAGAGCAAATGTGTCTACTTTCTCTTTCAAGATCTCATCACATTGTGCTTTGTTGGGATTGTCACTGTGTTCTGTGATTTTCCTTTTAACTTCTTCAATTTCTGTTTGGACTACTTGGTTGTCCTTTTTAGATTCTTAGAAGTCAAAAGAACACTTATTGAGAATAGCCTCCCATTTATCTCTAAATTCAGTTTTACCTTGTGCTCCAGTTGCTGGAAACTGCATCATACGGAGTCCTCTGGGGATTAGGCCTTTCCTCCAATAGTCAGACAAGGTGATAGAATTGAGGTCAAGTTTGGTATCTTTCTCCATAAGGTGTTGCAAGTCTCTGTAAGCCTTGTTTAAGTCCATTACAGTATTCTCTGTGGCTGTCATCTCATCTAGCAATGAGGTAGTTGTAATAATCATTTGGCCCTCTTCATGGGAATAGGAAAATCTTGTAGCCTCTTGGGTAAAATCCATAGTTTGAGTTGTAAAATGTCCCCATAAACAGAGAAAAATGACTGTGGAGTTGCTTCCTCTAAACACCACCCAAGTGCTATGCTTAACTAGTAGAAAGAGGAGGAAGGGAAGCGCTACTGAGGTAAACAATAGTACATGTTGGTAGACAGAAGGTGCTCTTTGGTAAAAGGGGTGAATTGGTCATCAAAAAGAAAGGAGGACCAAGGCACTCTTCATATAATTAATTAAAATGCCTATATTTGTACGGCATGTTCAATAGAAACAAGGTTTTAAACAAATCCGACGCGTTTCGGCTGCATGGCCTTCGTCAGGGAGTACCAAAGAGCACCTTCTGTCTACCAAAATGTACTATTGTGTACCTCAATAGCGCTTCCCTTCCTCCTCTTTCTACAACATTTAAAAGACATTTGAAAATAACAGTAGCAAGGCTATATACAGACACGGGTTAGTCAGGTTTATTGAGGTAGTATGTACATGTAGGTATGGTTAAAGTGACTATGCATATATGATGAACAGAGAGTAGCAGTAGCGTAAAAGAGGGGTTGGCGGGTGGTGGGACACAATGCAGATAGCCCAGTTAGCCAATGTGCGGGAGCACTGGTTGGTCGGGCCAATTGAGGTAGTATGTACATGAATGTATAGTTAAAGTGACTATGCATATATGATAAACAGAGAGTAGTGGGGGGGGGGGGGCACACAATGCAAATAGTCTGGGTAGCCATTTGATTACCTGTTCAGGGGTCTTATGGCTTGGGGGTAAAACTGTTGAGAAGCCTTTTTGTCCTAGACTTGGCACTCCGGTACCGCTTGCCATGCGGTAGTAGAGAGAACAGTCTATGACTGGGGTGGCTGGGGTCTTTGACAATTTTTAGGGCCTTCCTCTGACACCGCCTGGTGTAGAGGTCCTGGATGGCAGGAAGCTTGGCCCCAGTGATGTACTGGGCCGTACGCACTACCCTCTGTAGTGCCTTGCGGTCAGAGGCTGAGCAGTTGCCGTACCAGGCAATGAAGCAACCGGGATGCTCTCGATGTTGCAGCTGTAGAACCTTTTGAGGATCTCAGGACCCATGCCAAATCGTTTTAGTCTCCTGAGGGGGAATAGGCTTTGTCGTGCCCTCTTCACGACTGTCTTGGTGTGTTTGGACCATTCTAGTTTGTTGTTGATGTGGACACCAAGGAACTTGAAGCTCTCAACCTGCTCCACTACAGCCCCATCGATGAGAATGTGGGCGTGCTCGGTCCTCCTTTTCCTGTAGTCCACAATCATCTCCTTAGTCTTGGTTACGTTGAGGGATAGGTTGTTATTCTGGCACCACTCGGCCAGGTCTCTGACCTCCTCCCTATAGGCTGTCTCGTTGTTGTCTGTGATCAGGCCTACCACTGTTGTGTCGTCTGCAAACTTAATGATGGTGTTGGAATTGTGCCTGGCCATGCAGTCATGAGTGAAGAGGGAGTATAGGAGGGGACTGAGCATAAACCCCTGAGGGGCTCCAGTGTTGAGGATCAGCGTGGCGGATGTGTTCTTACCTACCCTCACCCCCTGCGGGCAGCCCGTCAGGAAGGCCAGGATCCAGTTGCAGAGGGAGGTGTTTAGTCCCAGGATCCTTAGCTTATTGATGAGCTTTGAGGGCACTATGGTGTTGAACGTTGAGCTGTAGTCAATGAATAGCCTTCTCACATAGGTGTTCCTTTTGTCCAGGTGGGAAAGGGCAGTGTGGAGTGCAATAGAGATTGCATCATCTGTGGATCTGTTTGGGCAGTATGCAAATTGGAGTGGGTCTAGGGTTTCTGGGATAATGGTGTTGATGTGAGCCATGACCAGCCTTTCAAAGCACTTCATGGCTATGGACATGAGTGCTACGGGTCTGTAGTCATTTAGGCAGGTTGCCTTTGTGTTCTTGGGCACAGGGACTATGGTGGTCTGCTTGAAACATGTTGGTATTACAGACTCAATCAGGGACATGTTGAAAATGTCAGTGAAAACACCTGTCAGTTGGTCAGCACATGCCCGGAGCACACGTCCTGGTAATCCGTCTGGCCCCACAGCCTTGTTTATGTTGACCTGTTTAAAGGTCTTACTCACGTTGGCTACGGAGAGCGTGATCACACAGTTGTCCGGAACAGCTGATGCTCTCATGCATGCTTCAGTGTTACTTGCCTCGAAGCAACAAGAGGGTGTCTGGTCCTGCTCCTGAAATCTGCTCCTGAAATCTACTCCTGAAATCTGCTCCTGAAATCTACTCCTGAAATCTGCTCCTGAAATCTGCTCCTGAAATCTCCTGAAATCTGCTCCTGAATCTGTTCCTGAAATCTGCTCCTGAAATCTGCTCCTACAATCATCTCAGTCATCAGTCTAAAGGAAAATGTCTGGTCCTACTCCTGAAATGGAACCAACCTGTATTATTGTGTCTACCTGTATAGAACCAACCTGTATTGGTGTGTCTACCTGTATAGAACCAACCTGTATTGTTGTGTCAACCTGTATGGAACCAACCTGTATTGTTGTGTCTTCCTGTATAGAACCAACCTGTATTGTGTCTACCTGTATAGAACCAACCTGTATTGGTGTGTCTAGCTGTATGGAACCAACCTGTATTGTGTCTATAGATCTGCTTTTTGATTTTCCAGGAACCTCAGCCACTACAGGATAATTTACTGACATCGGTTTGTTATGTCCTTAAGGTCTGTGTCAATACATCAGCCTAACACACCTGTTATAGTGTGGTGGACTGGTTAGTCTGGTTCCAGAGGTTTAACACACCTGTTATAGTGTGGTGGACTGGTTAGTCTGGTTCCAGAGGTTTAACACACACCTGTTATAGTGTGGACTGGTTAGTCTGGTTCCAGAGGTTTAACACACGCCTGTTATAGTGTGGTGGACTGGTTAGTCTGGTTCCAGAGGTTTAACACACACCTGTTCTTGTGTGGTGGACTGGTTAGTCTGGTTCCAGAGGTTTAACACACGCCTGTTATAGTGTGGACTGGTTAGTATGGTTCCAGAGGTTTAACACACGCCTGTTATAGTGTGGACTGGTTAGTCTGGTTCCAGAGGTTTAACACACACCTGTTATAGTGTGGTGGACTGGTTAGTCTGGTTCCAGAGGTTTAACACACCTGTTATAGTGTGGTGGACTGGTTAGTCTGGTTCCAGAGGTTTAACACACACCTGTTATAGTGTGGTGGACTGGTTAGTCTGGTTCCAGAGGTTTAACACACCTGTTATAGTGTGGTGGACTGGTTAGTCTGGTTCCAGAGGTTTAACACACGCCTGTTATAGTGTGGACTGGTTAGTCTGGTTCCAGAGGTTTAACACACCTGTTATAGTGTGGTGGACTGGTTAGTCTGGTTCCAGAGGTTTAACACACGCCTGTTATAGTGTGGACTGGTTAGTCTGGTTCCAAAGGTTTAACACACCTGTTATAGTGTGGTGGACTGGTTAGTCTGGTTCCAGAGGTTTAACACACGCCTGTTATAGTGTGGTGGACTGGTTAGTCTGCTTCCAGAGATTTAACACACGCCTGTTATAGTGTGGACTGGTTAGTCTCGTTCCAGAGGTTTAACACACGCCTGTTATAGTGTGGTGGACTGGTTAGTCTGGTTCCAGAGGTTTAACACACGCCTGTTATAGTGTGGACTGGTTAGTCTGGTTCCAGAGATTTAACACACGCCTGTTATAGTGTGGACTGGTTAGTCTCGTTCCAGAGGTTTAACACACGCCTGTTATAGTGTGGTGGACTGGTTAGTCTGGTTCCAGAGGTTTAACACACACCTGTTACAGTGTGGACTGGTTAGTCTGGTTCCAGAGGTTTAACACACGCCTGTTATAGTGTGGACTGGTTAGTCTGGTTCCAGAGGTTTAACACACGCCTGTTATAGTGTGGTGGACTGGTTAGTCTGGTTCCAGATGTTTAACACACGCCTGTTATAGTGTGGACTGGTTAGTCTGGTTCCAGAGGTTTAACACACCTGTTATAGTGTGGTGGAATGGTTAGTCTGGTTCCAGAGGTTTAACACACGCCTGTTATAGTGTGGACTGGTTAGTCTGGTTCCAGAGATTTAACACACGCCTGTTATAGTGTGGACTGGTTAGTCTCGTTCCAGAGGTTTAACACACGCCTGTTATAGTGTGGTGGACGGGTTAGTCTGGTTCCAGAGGTTTAACACACGCCTGTTATAGTGTGGACTGGTTAGTCTGGTTCCAGAGATTTAACACACGCCTGTTATAGTGTGGACTGGTTAGTCTCGTTCCAGAGGTTTAACACACGCCTGTTATAGTGTGGTGGACTGGTTAGTCTGGTTCCAGAGGTTTAACACACGCCTGTTATAGTGTGGACTGGTTAGTCTGGTTCCAGAGATTTAACACACGCCTGTTATAGTGTGGACTGGTTAGTCTCGTTCCAGAGGTTTAACACACGCCTGTTATAGTGTGGTGGACTGGTTAGTCTGGTTCCAGAGGTTTAACACACACCTGTTATAGTGTGGACTGGTTAGTCTGGTTCCAGAGGTTTAACACACGCCTGTTATAGTGTGGACTGGTTAGTCTGGTTCCAGAGGTTTAACACACGCCTGTTATAGTGTGGTGGACTGGTTAGTCTGGTTCCAGATGTTTAACACACGCCTGTTATAGTGTGGACTGGTTAGTCTGGTTCCAGAGGTTTAACACACCTGTTATAGTGTGGTGGAATGGTTAGTCTGGTTCCAGAGGTTTAACACACGCCTGTTATAGTGTGGACTGGTTAGTCTGGTTCCAGAGATTTAACACACGCCTGTTATAGTGTGGACTGGTTAGTCTCGTTCCAGAGGTTTAACACACGCCTGTTATAGTGTGGTGGACGGGTTAGTCTGGTTCCAGAGGTTTAACACACGCCTGTTATAGTGTGGACTGGTTAGTCTGGTTCCAGAGATTTAACACACGCCTGTTATAGTGTGGACTGGTTAGTCTCGTTCCAGAGGTTTAACACACGCCTGTTATAGTGTGGTGGACTGGTTAGTCTGGTTCCAGAGGTTTAACACACACCTGTTATAGTGTGGACTGGTTAGTCTGGTTCCAGAGGTTTAACACACGCCTGTTATAGTGTGGACTGGTTAGTCTGGTTCCAGAGGTTTAACACACGCCTGTTATAGTGTGGTGGACTGGTTAGTCTGGTTCCAGAGGTTTAACACACACCTGTTATAGTGTGGTGGACTGGTTAGTCTGGTTCCAGAGGTTTAACACACGCCTGTTATAGTGTGGACTGGTTAGTCTGGTTCCAGAGGTTTAACACACGCCTGTTATAGTGTGGACTGGTTAGTCTGGTTCCAGAGGTTTAACACACACCTGTTATAGTGTGGTGGACTGGTTAGTCTGGTTCCAGAGGTTTAACACACACCTGTTATAGTGTGGACTGGTTAGTCTGGTTCCAGAGGTTTAACACACACCTGTTATAGTGTGGTGGACTGGTTAGTCTGGTTCCAGAGGTTTAACACACACCTATTATAGTGTGGACTGGTTAGTCTGGTTCCAGAGGTTTAACACACACCTGTTATAGTGTGGTGGACTGGTTAGTCTGGTTCCAGAGGTTTAACACACGCCTGTTATAGTGTGGACTGGTTAGTCTGGTTCCAGAGGTTTAACACACCTGTTATAGTGTGGTGGACTGGTTAGTCTGGTTCCAGAGGTTTAACACACGCCTGTTATAGTGTGGTGGACTGGTTAGTCTGGTTCCAGAGGTTTAACACACGCCTGTTATAGTGTGGACTGGTTAGTCTGGTTCCAGAGGTTTAACACACGCCTCTTATAGTGTGGTGGACTGGTTAGTCTGGTTCCAGAGGTTTAACACACGCCTTTATAGTGTGGTGGACTGGTTAGTCTGGTTCCAGAGGTTTAACACACACCTGTTATAGTGTGGTGGACTGGTTAGTCTGGTTCCAGAGGTTTAACACACACCTGTTATAGTGTGGTGGACTGGTTAGTCTGGTTCCAGAGGTTTAACACACGCCTGTTATAGTGTGGACTGGTTAGTCTGGTTCCAGAGGTTTAACACACGCCTGTTATAGTGTGGACTGGTTAGTCTGGTTCCAGAGGTTTAACACACACCTGTTATAGTGTGGTGGACTGGTTAGTCTGGTTCCAGAGGTTTAACACACACCTGTTATAGTGTGGACTGGTTAGTCTGGTTCCAAAGGTTTAACACACGCCTGTTATAGTGTGGACTGGTTAGTCTGGTTCCAGAGGTTTAACACACGCCTGTTATAGTGTGGTGGACTGGTTAGTCTGGTTCCAGAGGTTTAACACACACCTGTTATAGTGTGGTGGACTGGTTAGTCTGGTTCCAGAGGTTTAACACACGCCTGTTATAGTGTGGACTGGTTAGTCTGGTTCCAGAGGTTTAACACACACCTGTTATAGTGTGGTGGACTGGTTAGTCTGGTTCCAGAGGTTTAACACACACCTGTTATAGTGTGGACTGGTTAGTCTGGTTCCAGAGGTTTAACACACGCCTGTTATAGTGTGGACTGGTTAGTCTGGTTCCAGAGGTTTAACACACACCTGTTATAGTGTGGTGGACTGGTTAGTCTGGTTCCAGAGGTTTAACACACACCTATTATAGTGTGGACTGGTTAGTCTGGTTCCAGAGGTTTAACACACACCTGTTATAGTGTGGTGGACTGGTTAGTCTGGTTCCAGAGGTTTAACACACGCCTGTTATAGTGTGGACTGGTTAGTCTGGTTCCAGAGGTTTAACACGCCTGTTATAGTGTGGACTGGTTAGTCTGGTTCCAGAGGTTTAACACACGCCTGTTATAGTGTGGACTGGTTAGTCTGGTTCCAGAGGTCAGCCTATAACCCATGGTTACCATGGAGACACTAACGGCACGTTAACCTGTTCTCCAACTTCATGCTAACCCGAACACATCGCTCCAACATTTGTTAAAGGTCTATCTAAGACTACAGTACCACGCTCAGTGATTTGATTCTCTGTGGAACGTGGAACAGGACACTGATATCATTGTTGGAGGAACTTCCTCTTTAAGGCCTGCGTTTGTGTTGTGATGCCAGCTATAGTAAAAACCCAAGTTGTATTCACTAGGAAGCAAACAGGAAGCAAACAGACCTAAACATTTTTGCAACAGTGTCCCACTAATGAATACACCACCAGAAAGAAGAGGCAAGACAGACGAGGTTAAAAGCAGATTTGTGTATTTATTTCATCTTGTCACTTAAAAGCATTCATTACAGACTGATTTATTATAATTAAAGATCTCTGGGGGGGGAACATAATTATAAATCATGTCTTTAAAAAGTTATACTGTATAACTGTTGGTGTTGAAAGCAACAAGCACTGATACATCAATACATTATGTCTGACAGAGAGAGGTCCCGTCTGCTGCTTCTCTCCCATCGTTCTTCCCAGTCTTAACCTCCGCTTTAGGCATCCCCTCTCCCTCTCCTCTGCAAAACCCTTCTCTCCCATCGTTCTTCTGGCTGAGTTACAGCTTCCTGCGTGGGTGTGACTTCCTCTGCATCATTCTCTGTCTAGAGCCGCTGGAGGAGGAGAGCTTGGATCCTGAGACGACAGAAGAGTTAGTCAGAAAAACTCTAGGAGGACCTGGGACTTTACTGTAAAACTAGATACAACCTGGGACTTTACTGTAAAACTAGATACAACCTGGGACAGAGCTGTATGGTGACATGTCTTCACTTTACTGTAAAACTAGATATAACCTGGGACAGAGCTGTATGGTGACATGTCTTCACTTTACTGTAAAACTAGATACAACCTGGGACAGAGCTGTATAGTGACATGTCTTCGCTTTACTGTAAAACTAGATGCAACCTGGAGCAGAGCGGTATAGTGACATATCTTCACTTTACTGTAAAACTAGATACAACCTGGGACAGAGCTGTATAGTGACATGTCTTCACTTTACTGTAAAAATAGATACAACCTGGGACAGAGCTGTATGGTGACATGTCTTCACTTTACTGTAAAACTAGATACAACCTGGGACAGAGCTGTATGGTGACATGTCTTCACTTTACTGTAAAACTAGATACAACCTGGGACAGAGCTGTATGGTGACATGTCTTCACTTTACTGTAAAACTAGATATAACCTGGGACAGAGCTGTATGGTGACATGTCTTTGCTTTACTGTAAAACTAGATACAACCTGGGACTTGGACTTGGGCTGTTGGGGGGGGACTGGAGGAGGGCTGTTTGGGGGGACTGGAGTTGGGCTGTTGGGGGGGGACTGGAGAACTGGAGTTGGGCTGTTGGGGGGGACTGGAGAACTGGAGTTGGGCTGTTGGGGGGACTGGAGTTGGGCTGTTGGGGGGACTGGAGAACTGGAGTTGGGCTGTTTGGGGGGACTGGAGTTGGGCTGTTGGGGGGGGGACTGGAGAACTGGAGTTGGGCTGTTGGGGGGGACTGGAGAACTGGAGTTGGGCTGTTTGGGGGGACTGGAGTTGGGCTGTTGGGGGGGGGACTAGAGGACTGGAGTTGGGCTGTTGGGGGGACTGGAGTTGGGCTGTTGGGGGGACTGAAGAACTGGAGTTGGGCTGTTGGGGGGACTGGAGTTGGGCTGTTGGGGGGACTGGAGTTGGGCTGTTGGGGGGGACTGGAGTTGGGCTGTTGGGGGGGACTGGAGTTGGGCTGTTGGGGGGGACTGGAGTTGGGCTGTTGGGGGAGACTGGAGTTGGGTTTGTTGGGGGGACTGGAGAACTGGAGTTGGGCTGTTGGGGGGGACTGGAGAACTGGAGTTGGGCTGTTTGGGGGGACTGGAGGACTGGAGTTAGGGGGACTGGAGAACTGGAGTTGGGCTGTTGAAGGGGACTGGAGTTGGGCTGTTGGAGGGGACTGGAGTTGGGCTGTTGGAGGGGACTGGAGTTGGGCTGTTGGGGGGGACTGGAGTTGGGCTGTTGGGGGGAACTGGAGGACTGGAGTTGGGGGGACTGGAGAACTGGAGTTGGGCTGTTGGGGGGGACTGGAGTTGGGCTGTTGGGGGGACTGGAGGACTGGGGGGGACTGGAGTTGGGCTGTTGGGGGGGACTGGAGGACTGGAGTTGGGCTGTTGGGGGGGACTGGAGTTGGGCTGTTGGGGGGACTGGAGAACTGGAGTTGGGCTGTTGGGGGGACTGGAGTTGGGCTGTTGGGGGGACTGGAGTTGGGCTGTTGGGGGGACTGGAGTTGGGCTGTTGGGGGGACTGGAGGACTGGGGGGGACTGGAGTTGGGCTGTTGGGGGGGACTGGAGGAGGGCTGTTGGGGGGGACTGGAGGAGGGCTGTTGGGGGGGACTGGAGTTGGGCTGTTGGGGGGACTGAAGAACTGGAGTTGGGCTGTTGGGGGGACTGGAGTTGGGCTGTTGGGGGGACTGGAGTTGGGCTGTTGGGGGGGACTGAAGAACTGGAGTTGGGCTGTTGGGGGGACTGGAGTTGGGCTGTTGGGGGGACTGGAGTTGGGCTGTTGGAGGGACTGGAGAACTGGAGTTGGGCTGTTGGGGGAACTGGGGGACTGGAGTTGGGCTGTTGGGGGGGACTGGAGTTGGGCTGTTGGGGGAACTGGAGGACTGGAGTTGGGCTGTTGGGGGGGACTGGAGGACTGGAGTTGGGCTGTTGGTGGGGACTGGAGTTGGGCTGTTGGGGGGGACTGGAGGACTGGGTGGGGACTGGAGTTGGGCTGTTGGGGGGACTGGAGGACTGGAGTTGGGCTGTTGGGGGGGACTGGAGTTGGGCTGTTGAGGGGGACTGGAGGACTGGGGGGGACTGGAGTTGGGCTGTTGGGGGGACTGGAGGACTGGAGTTGGGCTGTTGGGGGGGACTGGAGTTGGGCTGTTGGGGTGGACTGGAGTTGGGCTGTTGGGGGGGACTGGAGTTGGGCTGTTGGGGGGACTGGAGTTGGGCTGTTGGGGGGACTGGAGTTGGGCTGTTGGGGGGGACTGGAGTTGGGCTGTTGGGGGGGACTGGAAAACTGGAGTTGGGCTGTTGGGGGGGACTGGAGTTGGGCTGTTGGGGGGGACTGGAGGACTGGGTGGGGACTGGAGTTGGGCTGTTGGGGGGACTGGAGGACTGGAGTTGGGCTGTTGGGGGGGACTGGAGTTGGGCTGTTGGGGGGGACTGGAGGACTGGGGGGGACTGGAGTTGGGCTGTTGGGGGGACTGGAGGACTGGAGTTGGGCTGTTGGGGGGACTGGAGGACTGGCGTTGGGCTGTTGGGGGGGACTGGAGTTGGGCTGTTGGGGGGGACTGGAGTTGGGCTGTTGGGGGGGACTGGAGTTGGGCTGTTGGGGGGGACTGGAGTTGGGCTGTTGGGGGTACTGGAGTTGGGCTGTTGGGGGGGACTGGAGTTGGGCTGTTGGGGGGACTGGAGTTGGGCTGTTGGGGGGGACTGGAAAACTGGAGTTGGGCTGCTGGGGGGGACCGGAGTTGGGCTGTTGGGGGGACCGGAGTTGGGCTGTTGGGGGGACCGGAGTTGGGCTGTTGGGGGGGACCGGGGACCGGAGTTGGGCTGTTGGGGGGGACCGGGGACCGGAGTTGGGCTGTTGGGGGGGGACCGGAGTTGGGCTGTTGGGGGGGGACCGGAGTTGGGCTGTTGGGGGGGACCGGAGTTGGGCTGTTGGGGGGGACCGGAGTTGGGCTGTTGGGGGGGACCGGAGTTGGGCTGTTGGGGGGGGGCCGGAGTTGGGCTGTTGGGGGGGGACCGGAGTTGGGCTGTTGGGGGGGACCGGAGTTGGGCTGTTGGGGGGACTGGAGTTGGGCTGTTGGGGGGGACTGGAGAACTGGAGTTGGGCTGTTGGGGGAACTGGAGGACTGGAGTTGGGCTGTTGGGGGGGACTGGAGGACTGGAGTTGGGCTGTTGGGGGGGACTGGAGTTGGGCTGTTGGGGGAACTGGAGGACTGGAGTTGGGCTGTTGGGGGGGACTGGAGTTGGGCTGTTGGGGGGGACTGGAGGACTGGGTGGGGACTGGAGTTGGGCTGTTGGGGGGACTGGAGGACTGGAGTTGGGCTGTTGGGGGGGACTGGAGTTGGGCTGTTGGGGGGGACTGGAGGACTGGGGGGGACTGGAGTTGGGCTGTTGGGGGGACTGGAGGACTGGAGTTGGGCTGTTGGGGGGGACTGGAGTTGGGCTGTTGGGGTGGACTGGAGTTGGGCTGTTGGGGGGGACTGGAGTTGGGCTGTTGGGGGGACTGGAGTTGGGCTGTTGGGGGGACTGGAGTTGGGCTGTTGGGGGAAACTGGAGTTGGGCTGTTGGGGGGGACCGGAGTTGGGCTGTTGGGGGGACCGGAGTTGGGCTGTTGGGGGGACCGGAGTTGGGCTGTTGAGGGACTGGAGTTGGGCTGTTGGGGGGACTGGAGAACTGGAATTGGGCTGTTGGGGGACTGGAGTTGGGCTGTTGGGGGGACTGGAGTTGGGCTGTTGGGGGGACTGGAGGACTGGAGTTGGGCTGTTGGGGGAACTGGAGGACTGGAGTTGGGCTGTTGGGGGGACTGGAGTTGGGCTGTTGGGGGGGACTGGAGTTGGGCTGTTGGGGGGACCGGAGTTGGGCTGTTGGGGGGGGCCGGAGTTGGGCTGTTGGGGGGGGACCGGAGTTGGGCTGTTGGGGGGACTGGAGTTGGGCTGTTGGGGGGGACTGGAGTTGGGCTGTTGGGGGGACCGGAGTTGGGCTGTTGGGGGGACCGGAGTTGGGCTGTTGGGGGGGGACCGGAGTTGGGCTGTTGGGGGGGACCGGAGTTGGGCTGTTGGGGGGGACCGGAGTTGGGTTGTTGGGGGGACTGGAGAACTGGAGTTGGGCTGTTGAGGGACTGGAGTTGGGCTGTTGGGGGGACTGGAGAACTGGAATTGGGCTGTTGGGGGACTGGAGTTGGGCTGTTGGGGGGACTGGAGTTGGGCTGTTGGGGGGACTGGAGGACTGGAGTTGGGCTGTTGGGGGAACTGGAGGACTGGAGTTGGGCTGTTGGGGGGACTGGAGTTGGGCTGTTGGGGGGACTGGAGTTGGGCTGTTGGGGGGACTAGAGTTGGCCTGTTGGGGGGACTGGAGGACTGGAGTTGGGCTGTTGGGGGGAACCGGAGTTGGGCTGTTGGGGGGACTGGAGAACTGGAGTTGGGCTGTTGGGGGGACTGGAGTTGGGCTGTTGGGGGGACGGGAGGACTGGAGTTGGGCTGTTGGGGGGGACTGGAGTTGGGCTGTTGGGGGGACGGGAGGACTGGAGTTGGGCTGTTGGGGGGACTGGAGTTGGGCTGTTGGGGGAACTGGAGGACTGGAGTTGGGCTGTTGGGGGAACTGGAGGACTGGAGTTGGGCTGTTGGGGGGACTGGAGTTGAGAAACTGCTGTAGGGGACGGCTGAGTCATGTTACAGTTCTGTACAGCTACCTGTCAGGTTGATTAGACAGGTCTCCCTCAAAACAAGAGGTAGAGCAAGTCTCCACATCAGACCAAAACCCACAACTATCATCGTCCGGTACTGGATTTGACCAACAGAGTTATAAAGTTGGTTTCAGCATTATCTACTATTAGGTTTCTACTTACCGAAGGGTGAGAACGCGAAGCCCCCGAATGTGGGGACCGCAGCTCCGGGGCTGAGGAACGGGTTGAGACCCCCACCGCTGGGGGTCTGCTCTACTGCAGCCAGAGCTGGAGGAGGAGCCACAACTAGGGAGGAGGAGACAGAACAGTCAGAACATAGGAAATGCCCACAAACAACTGCTCGGACCGGTCCCAGACTCTAGTCCAGAAACAACTGCTCGAACCGGTCCCAGACTCTAGTCCAGAAACAACTGCTCGGACCGGTCCCAGACTCTAGTCCAGAAACAACTGCTCGGCCCGGTCCCAAACAGACTCTAGTCCAGAAACAACTGCTAGGCCCAGTCCCAGACACTAGTCCAGAAACAACTGCTCGGCCCGGTCCCAAACAGACTCTAGTCCACAAACAACTGCTAGGCCCGGTCCCAAACAGACTCTAGTCCACAAACAACTCCTAGGCCCAGTGCCAGAAACACAGAACCAACTGACCTAAGTTAAAATAAAGGTTAAATTAAAACAAAAGCAGTGCAATAGATGAGAAAGGGTTCAGTCATTACATTAGAGATAGGAGGTGCTCAGTAACTCACACGCTGTTTGTTGTGTTGGATCAGTCTGGAAGCAGCTGGAAGGTTCTGGTGACTCTACTATAGACACCTCTCTCACTGGGGGAGGAACACAGACAGTCTGCTGGATTTACTCAAGGTACTGTATGGCTCCTTCATAGTTCTCAGAGGAAGAAAATACATTAAATTAGGCCTTTTTGAGGACAGGTGCTGACTATTTTTGTTTAACTTCTAGTATCAAATGGTTTTGGTGTCTGAATAAAATATATATTAAATGATATACATATTTTAAGAAGTACCACTTTAACTTGAAGTTTAACAGAGAGAAGAGTAAAGAAGAGGTTCTCTGTACCTTTCTCAGGAGGTGATTGGTTCTGTACCTTAGTAGATAATTGGTTCTGTACCTTAGTAGATAATTGGTTCTGTACCTTAGTAGATAAATGGTTCTGTACCTTAGTAGATAATTGGTTCTGTACCTTAGTAGATAATTGGTTCTGTACCTTAGTAGATAATTGGTTCTGTACCTTAGTAGATAATTGGTTCTGTACCTTAGTAGATAATTGGTTCTGTACCTTAGTAGATAAATGGTTCTGTACCTTTCTCAGGAGGCGATTGGTTCTGTACCTTAGTAGATAATTGGTTCTGTACCTTAGTAGATAATTGGTTCTGTACCTTTCTCAGGAGGCGATTGGTTCTGTACCTTTCTCAGGAGGCGATTGGTTCTGTACCTTTCTCAGGAGGTGATTGGTTCTGTACCTTTCTCAGGAGGTGATTGGTTCTGTACCTTTCTCAGGAGGTGATTGGTTCTGTACCTTTCTCAGGAGGTGATTGGTTCTGTACCTTTCTCGTAGATGCTGATGAAGCTGCCTTGACACACCTCCTCCAGGAGCCCTCTGAAGTCAGCTACCGATGACATCACCATGTTAAAGGTGAAGTTGGGGTCGAAGGTCACAGCTGGCAGGCCTCCAATCACAGGAGAGGAGCTCAGAGACTGACAGCTCTACAACAACAACACAGAGAGACAGACAGATTAGAGAGACATCGCACACTGCTGATGTGTTACTAATCCTGAACATCAGGGAGACATAGCCTGGCCAGGAGAGCGGTCTCAGGCTGAGGATGGTATTGACAGGGACCTACTCTGCACCAGTCACCTGTAAGAAGAAGATGTGGTCCTCAGTGTGTGAAAGCTGCTCCAGCTCAGCATCTCTCCTCCTCATCTCAGACATCTCCTGTTCCAGTTTGGCCAGCAGTCCTTCAGCTTGGCTGACGGCAGTCTTCTCTTGGGCTTTGATCAACTCCCTCACCTCAAACCTCTTCAGCTCCATGGAGCGGATGAGCTCTGTAAAAACCCTCTCAGTGTCCTCCAAGGCCGACCGCGCTGAACGCTGGAAGGGGGGACACAGACGGACAGCAGAAGTCTATATAGGTCCTGAATATATCTAAAGTCCTAATGTAACATTGTCTAAGGCTGAAGCTGTGTTATATATTTTAATGATCAAATAAGTTCAATGAATACAAACAGAAACAGACAGAAGTTTAGTATCAGGACTAGTGTGGCCCAGTCTATTCCTCCTCCTTCTCTCATCGTTAGACAGATACTCACCGTTAGAGAGCTGATGGCCTGTCTCAGCTCCTCCTTCTCTCATCGTTAGACAGATACTCCCCGTTAGAGAGCTGATGGCCTGTCTCAGCTCCTCCTTCTCTCATCGTTAGACAGACAGATACTCACCGTTAGAGAGCTGATGGCCTGTCTCAGCTCCTCCTTCTCTCATCGTTAGACAGATACTCACCGTTAGAGAGCTGATGGCCTGTCTCAGCTCCTCCTTCTCCCATCGTTAGACAGACAGATACTCCCCGTTAGAGAGCTGATGGCCTGTCTCAGCTCCTCCTTCTCCCATCGTTAGACAGACAGATACTCCCCGTTAGAGAACTGATGGCCTGTCTCAGCTCCTCCTTCTCCCATCGTTAGACAGACAGATACTCACCGTTAGAGAGCTGATGGCCTGTCTCAGCTCCTCCTTCTCTCATCGTTAGACAGATACTCACCGTTAGAGAGCTGATGGCCTGTCTCAGCTCCTCCTTCTCTCATCGTTAGACAGATACTCACCGTTAGAGAGCTGATGGCCTGTCTCAGCTCCTCCTTCTCTCATCGTTAGACAGATACTCACCGTTAGAGAGCTGATGGCCTGTCTCAGCTCCTCCTTCTCTCATCGTTAGACAGATACTCACCGTTAGAGAGCTGATGGCCTGTCTCAGCTCCTCCTTCTCTCATCGTTAGACAGATACTCACCGTTAGAGAGCTGATGGCCTGTCTCAGCTCCTCCTTCTCCCATCGTTAGACAGATACTCACCGTTAGAGAGCTGATGGCCTGTCTCAGCTCCTCCTTCTCCCATCGTTAGACAGACAGATACTCACCGTTAGAGAGCTGATGGCCTGTCTCAGCTCCTCCTTCTCCCATCGTTAGACAGATACTCACCGTTAGAGAGCTGATGGCCTGTCTCAGCTCCTCCTTCTCTCATCGTTAGACAGATACTCACCGTTAGAGAGCTGATGGCCTGTCTCAGCTCCTCCTTCTCTCATCGTTAGACAGATACTCACCGTTAGAGAGCTGATGGCCTGTCTCAGCTCCTCCTTCTCTCATCGTTAGACAGATACTCACCGTTAGAGAGCTGATGGCCTGTCTCAGCTCCTCCTTCTCTCATCGTTAGACAGATACTCACCGTTAGAGAGCTGATGGCCTGTCTCAGCTCCTCCTTCTCCCATCGTTAGACAGACAGATACTCACCGTTAGAGAGCTGATGGCCTGTCTCAGCTCCTCCTTCTCTCATCGTTAGACAGACAGATACTCACCGTTAGAGAGCTGATGGCCTGTCTCAGCTCCTCCTTCTCCCATCGTTAGACAGATACTCACCGTTAGAGAGCTGATGGCCTGTCTCAGCTCCTCCTTCTCCCATCGTTAGACAGACAGATACTCACCGTTAGAGAGCTGATGGCCTGTCTCAGCTCCTCCTTCTCTCATCGTTAGACAGACAGATACTCACCGTTAGAGAGCTGATGGCCTGTCTCAGCTCCTCCACGTCCTTCTCTCTCTCCTGGATCCTCTGCTGAGACCTCCTCCTCAGCTCCCCGAGCTGGCTCTGAAGAGAAACGGACAGAGAGACAGAGAGACAGGCAGAGACAGACAGACAGGCAGGCAGGCAGAGAGGCAGGCAGGCAGGCAGGCAGGCAGAGAGGCAGGCAGGCAGAGAGGCAGGCAGGCAGAGAGGCAGGCAGGCAGAGAGACAGGAAGAGAGGCAGGCAGGCAGAGAGGCAGGCAGAGAGGCAGGCAGGCAGGCAGAGAGACAGGCAGAGAGGCAGGCAGGCAGATAGGCAGGCAGAGAAGCAGGCAGGCAGAGAGGCAGGCAGACAGGCAGGCAGACAGGCAGGCAGGCAGAGAGGCAGGCAGAGAGGCAGGCAGAGAGGCAGGCAGGCAGAGAGACAGGCAGAGAGGCAGGCAGGCAGGCAGAGAGGCAGGCAGGCAGAGAGGCAGACAGACAGACAGACAGACAGACAGACAGACAGACAGACAGACAGACAGACAGGCAGACAGACAGGCAGGCAGGCAGACAGGCAGAGAGGCAGGCAGACAGGCAGGCGGGCAGGCAGGCAGAGAGGCAGGCAGAGAGGCAGGCAGAGAGGCAGGCAGGCAGGCAGGCAGGCAGGCAGGCAGAGAGGCAGGCAGGCAGAGAGGCAGGCAGGCAGGCAGGCAGGCAGAGAGGCAGGCAGAAAGACAGGCAGACAGACAGACAGACAGACAGACAGACAGACAGACAGACAGATCATTAACATGGCTTCATGACATAAACATTAACTTTAGCTATAAAACTTTAAAGGATAGTCTGGGACTGATAATCCTAATATAACTTTTAAATCACACTATAATGCTATATAACCATTGTCTAAACAAAAATGTCACCATCATCCCTCAGCTCATTAACATACCACAAAACGCATTATTTTACACACTATCGTCACAGCACTGGCAAACCCAGCCATCTAATGCTCTAGGCAGCACTCTACCTTCTCCCTGAGGTTCTCAGCCGTTAGCTTCAAACACGACTGACTCACGTTAACGACAAACCTGAGTCTTAACGTTTACAAACGTCAATAATAATAGTTACAGATCCATACAGCCTCCATCCTACTAAACTACACTGTAGCAGTTACAGATCCATACAGCTATGGAGCCTCCATCCTACTAAACTACACTGTAGCAGTTACAGATCCATACAGCTATGGAGCCTCCATCCTACTAAACTACACTGTAGTAGTTACAGATCCATACAGCTATGGAGCCTCCATCCTACTAAACTACACTGTAGTAGTTACAGATCCATACAGCCTCCATCCTACTAAACTACACTGTAGTAGTTACAGATCCATACAGCTATGGAGCCTCCATCCTACTAAACTACACTGTAGTAGTTACAGATCCATACAGCTATGGAGCCTCCATCCTACTAAACTACACTGTAGTAGTTACAGATCCATACAGCCTCCATCCTACTAAACTACACTGTAGTAGTTACAGATCCATACAGCTATGGAGCCTCCATCCTACTAAACTACACTGTAGTAGTTACAGATCCATACAGCCTCCATCCTACTAAACTACACTGTAGTAGTTACAGATCCATACAGCTATGGAGCCTCCATCCTACTAAACTACACTGTAGTAGTTACAGATCCATACAGCTATGGAGCCTCCATCCTACTAAACTACACTGTAGTAGTTACAGATCCATACAGCTATGGAGCCTCCATCCTACTAAACTACACTGTAGTAGTTACAGATCCATACAGCTATGGAGCCTCCATCCTACTAAACTACACTTCCGCTACACTTTCTGAGTTACGTTTACACAAGTGTCAGGAGCACGCTAGATAGCTAATTAGCAGGTCTTGTCTTCCATCTGTTTTTAAAAAAACAAGAGCTGTAACATGAAGATAAGGCCATGTGGGAACACTAACTCTATAATGTGGGTATCAATGTAACTATATATATATATATATATATATGCTAGCATGCTAGCGCTGTAACATAAAGATATGGCCATGTGGGAACACTAACTCTATAAAATGTGGGTATCAATGTAACTATATATATATATGCTAGCATGCTAGCGAACGAGAGAAAACTGAAGGGACGCAAGCGTCAATAATCAGAAAGCAACTCTATGCTTCTCATGTCTATGAGAAGCAACGCTGATAAATTGAGCTGATAAATTGACCGAAAAAAAAGACTGTTTGTGCATTGTTGCATCGGTAATTGTGACATGTATAATTTGTATAATGTCTATTTAGTGTGATAATAATAATAATAATAATACTGCCAGTACCAACAATACATATTTGAAAACAACAACATTATTCCTACCTCCTATTAAGCCATATCTCAGACTGGCCAATGAAAAGAAAAGATTAAGATGGGCAAAAGAAAACAGACACTGGACAGAGGAACTCTGCCTAGAAGGCCAGCATCCCAGAGTCACCTCTTCACTGCCGACGTTGAGACTGGTGTTTTGCGGGTACTATTTAATGAAGATCTTCAGTTTCTTGGCAATTTCTCGCATGGAATAGCCTTCATTTCTCAGAACAAGAATAGACTGACGAGTTTCAAAAGAAAGTTATTTGTTTCTGGCCATTTTGAGCCTGTAATTGATCCCACAAATGCTGATTCTCCAGATACTCAACTAGTCTAAAGAAGGAGAGTTTTATTGCTTCTTTAAATCAGGACAACAACAGTTTTCAGCTGTGCAAAAGGGTTTTATAATGATCAATTAGCCTTTTAAAATGATAAACTTGGTTGCTGATAATGGGCCTCTGTAAACCTATGTAAATATTCCAATAAAAATCAGCTGTTTCCAGCTACAATAGTCATTTACAACATTAAAAATGTCTACACTGTATTTCTGATCACTAACATTGAGTGGCTGCTGCCAACATACTGACTCAAATCTCTAGCCACTCTAATAATTAAAAATTGGATGTAATAAATGTATCACTAGCCACTTTATATAATGTTTACATACCCTACATTACTCATCTCATATGTATATACTGTACTCTATACCATCTATTACATCTTGCCTATGCCGTTCGGCCATCACTCATCCATATATTTATATGAACATATTCTTATTCATTCCTTTACACTTGTGTGTATGAGGTAGTTGTTGTGGAATTGGTAGGTTATATTACTTGTTAGATATTACTGCACGGTCGGAACTAGAAGCACAAGCATTTCGCTACACTCGCATTAACATCTGCTAACCATGTGTATGTGACAAATACATTTGATTTGATGTTATTTTAATGGATAGCTTTTCTTCCAAAAACAAGGACATTTTTAAGTGACCCCAAACTTTTGAACGGTAGTCTACACACACACACACACACACACACACACACACACACACACACACACACACACACACACACACACACACACACACACACACACACACAGACACAGAGACACACACACACACACACACACACACACACACAGACACACACCAACACACGGCTGGGTAAACTCGACGAACTCTGATTTGAAGAGAGAGCAGTATTATGAAGGAAGAACCAGACTAGCTGAACTCTCTATGAACTGTATTAGTTACAACTGTCCTCACACATCCTGTGGACTAAAGTCATAACTGTTCAGAGCAGGCAGGTACGGTGGCTTGCATAGGACATAAGGTGAGTCAAACGGTACACACAACAATAATGCATAAGGGCTACATAGCGAACATAACAAATACAACAGTTTATTATGGACTCTCATGACAACTAAATTGCCATGTGTATATGAATTGACACGTTCTACAATTCCACGTAAATGTTGTGTGATTTGGGCTTCATGCTTCACGTGTAATGTAAACGTCTTCCCCTGTGGCTCAGTTGGTAGAGCATGGTGTTTGCAACGCCAGGGTTGTGGGTTCGATTCCCACGGGGGGCCAGTACAAAAACAAAAAACGTATAAAATGTATGCATTCACTACTGTAAGTCGCTCTGGATAAGAGCGTCTGCTAAAAATGTAAAATAGAACAGAGTAATTATTAAGGGCTATGGTTGACCAAAATGTCTTGACTTTATCACGTTAAAATGTCCATTATAAAATATTCTAATTCCTACTTCTATGGTTAGATCGATCCTATAAAACGTGTTAATTAATCATCGACGGAGAACGGCGGTACCGATACCTGTTTCTGCTGGATCTCCGCGTCCACCAGGACGGTGTCGTGGCCCTTATGGTCCGCCGTCATACACAGGTAACATATACAGCGCTGGTCCGTCCGACAGTACACCTCCAGCAGCTTGTCGTGCTGGGGACAGATCGTCTCCTGTAGTTTCTTAGAGGCCTGGACCAGCTTGTGTTTCTTAAACGGAGCTGATTCGTAATGAGGCAAGAGGTGAGTATCGCAGTAAGATGCCAGACACACCAGACAAGACTTCACGGCTCGGTTCTTCCTCCCGGTGCACACGTCACATTCCACGTCCTCCGGTCCGGCGTAGCTCTGCGGCGGGGGAACAGCTTGAAGTCCTGTCTTCTTGAATTTATCTACCACCTCGGCTAACATGGTGTTTCTGCCCAGTACAGGCCTCGGGTTGAAGCTCTGGCGGCACTGGGGACAGCAGTAAACCCCCAGGAAATCGTCCTGGTCCCAGTAACCTTTAATACAGACCGAACAGTAGCTGTGTCCACACGGGATGGTCACCGGATTCCGCAGCACATCCAGACATACGGAACAGTTGAATTGGTCTTGGTCGAGGAAGAGTCCAGCTTGAGCCATTTTCTGAACAGAAACAACAGCAGCAGTGAGATAAAGAGACGAGCTTTGTTTACAGGAAGTGGAGGTAGATGTCGCCGGAAGAAGGCAGACGGTCCGTAAACCAACGTTGAAGGTCCATTCTGCCACCTACTGTGCTGGAGTGTGTGGTCAATCCCGGGTTACAACATTAGCTCATTTACATTTTACATTTTTAGTCATTTAGCAGACGCTCTTATCCAGAGCGACTTACAGTAGTGAATGAATACATTTTCATACATTTCATACATGTTTTTCTCCGTACTGGTCCCCCGTGGGAATCAAACCCACAACCCTGGCGTTGCAAACACCATGCTCTACCAACTGAGCCACACGGGACCAGCTCCACATGTCCTAATCCTCCTACCTAACTCAGTACTTCTGAGAAAATAAAAAAAGAGCCCTACTAACTTCTAATAGACCCTCCCCCCTCCCCCAAATCCCTTCCAACACTAAACTTCAATTTAATAGAAACTCTGTTACTGCTTCCACAAATGATCTTCAACTTGGCAGTTCTTTCCACTAATGCAGTCAGGTTGATAACCTTTCCAATGAAGGCTATGAAGTCAATCTGATTAACTATTCCCTGTGGCTCAGTTGGTAGAGCATGGTGTTTGCAACACCAGGGTTGTGGGTTTGATTCCCACGGGGGACCAGCACAGAAAAGGAAGAAAAATAAAATGTATGAAAATGTATGAAATGTCTGTATTCACTGCTGTAAGTCACTCTGGATAAGAGCGTCTGCTAAATGACTAAAATGTAAAAAAATAAAATAAAAAAAAAGAGTCCTGTGACACAAAGAGGGAATTTTGCAATTGGCTCAGAACAGGGCAGCACGGCTGGCCCTTGGATGAACACAGAGAGCTAATATGCATGTCAATCTCTCCTGGCTGAAAGTGGAGGAGAGATTGACTTCATCACTGCTTGTATTTATGAGAAGTATTGACATGTTGAATGCACCGCGCTGTCTGTCTAAACTACTGGCACACAGCTCGGACCCCATACATACCCCACAAGACATTACATTTTAGTCATTTAGCAGACGCTCTTATCCAGAGCAACTTACAGTAGTGAATGCATACATTTCTTACAATTTCATTTTTATTTTTTTTTCTGTGCTGGCCCCCTGTGGGAATCAAACCCACAACCCTGGTGTTGCAAACACCATGCTCTACCAACTGAGCTACAGGGAAGGCTATACTACCAGAGACATGCCACCAGAGGTCTGTCTAAACTACTGGTACACAGCTCAGACACCCATCCATACCCCACAAGACATGCCACCAGAGGTCTGTTTAAACTACTGGCACACAGCTCAGACACCCCATCCATACCCAACAAGACATGCCACCAGAGGTCTGTTTAAACTACTGGCACACAGCTCAGACACCCATCCATACCCCACAAGACATGCCACCAGAGGTCTGTTTAAACTAGTAGCACAGAGCTCAGACACCCATCCATACCCCACAAGACATGCCACCAGAGGTCTGTTTAAACTACTGGCACCCAGCTCAGACACCCATCCATACCCCACAAGACATGCCACCAGAGGTCTGTTTAAACTACTGGCACACAGCTCGGACCCCATACATACCCCACAAGACATGCCACCAGAGGTCTGTTTAAACTACTGGCACACAGCTCAGACACCCAGACATACCCCACAAGACATGCCACCAGAGGTCTCTTCACAGTCTCCCAAGTCCAGAACAGACTATGGGAGGAGCACAGTACTACATAGAGCCATGACTACATGGAACTCTATTCCACATCAATCCAAGCTTGATGCCCTCAATCTCACACAAATTATTAATGAACCCACCAGGTACAACCCCAAAGCCGCAAACTCTGGCACCCTCATAGATATCATCCTAACCAATGTGCCCTCTAATTACACCTCTGCTGTTTTCAACCACGATCTCAGCGATCACTGCCTCATTGCCTGCACCCGTAATGGGTCAGCGATCAAACGACCTCCACTCATCACTGTCAAACGCTCCCTGAAACATTTCAACGAGCAAGCCTTTCTAATCGACCTGGCCCTGGTATCCTGGAAGGATATTGACCTCATCCCGTCAGTAGAGGATGCCTGGTTATATTTTAAAAATGCCTTCCTCTCCATCTTAAATAAGCATGCCCCTTTCAAGAAATTTAGAACCAGGAACAGATATAGCCCTTGGTTCTCCCCAGACCTGACTGCCCTTAACCAACACAAAAATATCCTGTGGCGTTCTGCATTAGCATCGAACTGCCCCCGCGATATGCAACTTTTTAGGGAAGTTAGAAACCAATACACACAGGCAGTTAGAAACGCCAAGGCTAGCTTTTTCAAACAAAAATTTGCTTCGTGCAACTCCAACTCTAAAAAGTTCTGGGACATTGTAAAGTCCATGGAGAATAAGAACACTCCCAACTGCCCACTGCACTGAGGATAGGAAACTCTGTCACCACCGATAAGCCCACTATAATTGAGAATTTCAATAAGCATTTTTCTACTGCTGGCCATGCTTTCCACCTAACTACCCCTACTGCATTCAACAGCACTGCACCCCCCACAGCTACTCGCCCAAACCTCCCCCATTTCTCCTTCTCCCAAATCCATTCAGCTGATGTTCTGAAAGAGCTGCAACATCTGGACCCCTACAAATCAGCTGGGCTTGACAATCTGGACCCTTTCTTTCTAAAATTATCTGCCGAAATTATTGCAACCCCTATTACTAGCCTGTTCAACCTCTCTTTCGTGTCGTCTGAGATTCCCATAGATTGGAAAGCAGCTGCTGTCATCCCCCTCTTCAAAGGAGGTGACACTCTTGACCCAAATTGCTACAGACCTATATCCATCCTACCCTGCCTTTCTAAGGTCTTCGAAAGCCAAGTCAACAAACAGATTACCGACTATTTCGAATCCCACCGCACCCTCTCCGCTATGCAATCTGGTTTCAGAGCTGGTCATGGGTGCACCTCAGCCACACTCAAGGTCCTAAACGACATCGTAACCGCCATCGATAAGAAACAATACTGTGCTGCCGTATTCATTGACCTGGCCAAAGCTTTTGACTCTGTTAATCACCACATCCTCATCGGCAGACTTAGTAGCCTTGGTTTCTCAAACGATTGCGTCGCCTGGTTCACCAACTACTTCTCTGACAGAGTTCAGTGTGTCAAATCGGAGGGCCTACTGTCTGGACCTCTGGCAGTCTCTATGGGGGTACCACAGGGTTCAATTCTTGGGCCAACTCTTTTCTCTGTATACATAAATGATGTCGCTCTTGCTGCTGGTGAATCTCTGATCCACCTCTACGCAGACGACACCATTCTGTATACTTCTGGCCCTTCTTTGGACACTGTGTTAACAACCCTCCAGACGAGCTTCAATGCCATTCAACTCTCCTTCCGTGGCCTCCAACTGCTCCTAAACACAAGTAAAACTAAATGCATGCTCTTCAACCGATCGCTGCCTGCACCTGCCCGCCCATCCAGCATAACTTCTCTGGACGGTTCTAACTTAGAATTTGTGGACAACTACAAATACCTAGGTGTCTGGTTAGACTGTAAACTCTCCTTCCAGACTCATATCAATCATCTCCAATCCAAAGTGAAATCTAGAAATGGCTTCCTATTTCACAACAAAGCATCCTTCACTCATGCTGCCAAACATACCCTCGTAAAACTGACCATCCTACCAATCCTCGACTTCGGCGATGTCATTTACAAAATAGCCTCCAATACCCTACTCAACAAGCTGGATGCAGTCTATCACAGTGCCATCCGTTTTGTCACCAAAGCCCCATATACAACCCACCACTGCGATCTGTATGCTCTCGTTGGCTGGCCTTCACTTCATAATCGTCGCCAAACACATTGGCTCCAGGTCATCTACAAGACCCTGCTAGGTAAAGTCCCCCCTTATCTCCGCTCACTGGTCACCATAGCAGCACCCACCTGTAGCACGCGCTCCAGCAGGTATATCTCTCTGGTCACCCCTAAAGCCAACTCCTCCTTTGGTCGTCTCTCCTTCCAGTTCTCTGCTGCCAACGACTGGAACGAACTACAAAAATCTCTGAAATTGGAAACACTTATCTCCCTCACTAGCTTTAAGCACCAGCTGTCAGAGCAGCTCACAGATCACTGCACCTGTACATAGCCCATCTATACTCTAGCCCAAACTACTACCTCTTCCCCTACTGTATTTATTTATTTTATTTATTTTGCTCCTTTGCACCATATTATTTATATTTGAACTTTGAACTTTCTTCAAACTACAAATCTACCATTCTAGTGTTTTTCTTGCTATACTTTATTTACTTTGCCACCATGGCATTTTTTTGCTTTTACCTCCCTTATCTCACATCATTTGCTCACATTGTATATTAAAGTCTTATTTTTTTCTTCTACTGTATTATTGACTGTATGTTGTTTACTCCATGTGTAACTCTGTGTTGTTGTATGTTGTCGAACTGCTTTGCTTTATCTTGGCCAGGTCGCAATTGTAAATGGGAACTTGTTCTCAACTTGCCTACCTGGTTAAATAAAGGTGAAATAAAATAAAATAAAATAAAAGTAACTGATGCAAATTTGATATAAAAATTGGATTAAAAAAAACACCTTATGGAACAGTGGTGACTGTGAAGCAACACAAACATTGACACATGCATACAGAGATTTAGTACTGTAGATATGTGGTAGAGTAGGGGCCTGAGGCCACACAGTGTATTGTGAAATCTGTGAATGTATTGTATAAACATTTACATTCTAGTCATTTAGCAGACACTCTTATCCAGAGCAACTTACAGTAGTGAATACATACATTTCATGCATTTATTATTATTATTATTATATATTTTTTTTAATGTTTGCACTGGCCCCCTGTGGGAATCAAACCCACAATCCTGGCGTTGCACACACCATGCTCTACCAACTGAGCCACAGGGAAGGCACTGTCTTAATTTTGCTGGACCACAGGAAGGCAGCAGCTAATGGGGATCCATAATAAATACAAATATCAGACCAGAAAAGCGTAAAGAAGCAGCAGCTAAACATTTAAAGTGGTTTGAACTTTGAATCTCAACACGAGGTAAAGACGATAAACTCACCTCCCGGACAATCACTGGTACGGCTGATGAACTGTCCTAAGTAAGGTATCTTCCAAAGCTAATGTAAGTAGCACCATTCTGTTACTCTGCTCAACCCATGGTATTACGCTACTCTCATCACCCCATTGGAGAACCATCGATACGGCTGGCTAGGCTACCTTCAAAGAAGCATCTTCATGATACGGCTAGGCTACCTTCAAAGAAGCATCTTCATGATACGGCTAGGCTACCTTCAAAGAAGCATCTTTATGATACGGCTAGGCTACCTTCAAAGAAGCATCTTCATGATACGGCTAGGCTACCTTCAAAGAAGCATCTTTATGATACGGCTAGTCTACCTTCAAAGAAGCATCTTCATGATACGGCTAGGCTACCTTCAAAGAAGCATCTTTATGATACGGCTAGTCTACCTTCAAAGAAGCATCTTCATGATACGGCTGGCTAGTCTACCTTCAAAGAAGCATCTTTATGATACGGCTAGGCTACCTTCAAAGAAGCATCCTCACGATACGGCTAGGCTACCTTCAAAGAAGCATCTTTATGATACGGCTAGTCTACCTTCAAAGAAGCATCTTCACGATACGGCTAGGCTACCTTCAAAGAAGCATCTTTATGATACGGCTAGTCTACCTTCAAAGAAGCATCTTCATGATACGGCTAGGCTACCTTCAAAGAAGCATCTTTATGATACGGCTAGTCTACCTTCAAAGAAGCATCTTCATGATACGGCTGGCTAGTCTACCTTCAAAGAAGCATCTTTATGATACGGCTAGGCTACCTTCAAAGAAGCATCTTCACAATACGGCTGGTCTAGGCTAGTCTACCTTCAAAGAAGCATCTTCACAATACGGCTAGTCTACCTTCAAAGAAGCATCTTCATGATACGGCTGGTCTAGGCTAGTCTACCTTCAAAGAAGCATCTTCACGATACGGCTGGTCTAGGCTAGTCTACCTTCAAAGAAGCATCTTCACGATACGGCTGGTCTAGGCTAGTCTACCTTCAAAGAAGCATCTTCACGATACGGCTGGTCTAGTCTAGTCTACCTTCAAAGAAGCATGTTCACGATACGGCTGGTCTAGGCTAGTCTACCTTCAAAGAAGCATCTTCACAATACGGATGGCTAGTCTAGTCTACCTTCAAAGAAGCATCTTCACGATACGGCTGGTCTAGTCTACCTTCAAAGAAGCATCTTCACAATACGGCTAGTCTAGTCTACCTTCAAAGAAGCATCTTCATGCGTGAACGGAAGATGAGTTACGACGGTTCAGAATGATGATATAATACGAGGTTATGATTAATAAGTTGACTGTTCATAGATGTGATAGGTAAAGACCTTTTTAGAGTTTAATTCGGGAGATGGTAGCTCTTTAAAGAAACCCCCTCGGCATGCCCCAGATCCTAATGAGTTCATTGTTAAATTATTAATCTAATCCGGTAACAATTAAACACAGTTAGTTGAATAGATAAATAACAGTCTTCAGATTAATGTTAAAGTCAAGTCACAACAGTGCCTTTTGGCAAACTCCAAGCGGAGTTAAAGGCCTGATTGGTGGAGTGCTGCAGAGATGGTTGTCCTTCTGGAATGTTCTCCCATCTCCACAGAGGAACTCTGGAGTTCTGTCAGAGTGACCATGGGGTTCTTGGTCACCTCCCTGACCAAGACCCTTCTCCCCCGATTGCTCAGTTTGGCCGGGCGGCCAGCTCTAGGAAGATTCTTGGTGGTTCCAAACTTCTTCCATTTAAGAATGATGGAGACCACTGTGTTCTTGGGGACCTTCAATGCTGCAGACATTTTTTGGTACCCTTCCCCAGATCTGTGCCTCTACACAATCCTGTCTCAGAGCTCTACGGACAATTCCTTCAACCTAAAGGTTCTAAATACTTTCCGACGGCACTGTATATCCAGTGGAAATGTCATAAAAACAGCTGGTGCTGGTAGCTGGTGGCTGGTGGCTGGTGGCTGGTGCCTGGTGCTGGTGGCTGGTGCTGGTGGCTGGTGGCTGGTGCTGGTGCTGGTGCCTGGTGGCTGGTGGCTGGTGCTGGTGGCTGGTGGCTGGTGCTGGTGCCTGGTGGCTGGTGCTGGTGGCTGGTGGCTGGTGGCTGGTGCTGGTGGCTGGTGGCTGGTGGCTGGTGGCTGGTGCTGGTGGCTGGTGCTGGTGGCTGGTGCTCTCGCCTTAGTTGAATTTGAACTTTTAGATTTTTATAATTTTACTTCAGATTTTTATGAAAATGGCAGGATAAATAGTATGCTTCCCCAAGCGTGAAACTCAGGAGCGGCCTATGGTCTTTACGATAATACCCGTTAACACTGTGGTCTTTACTATAATACCCATTAACACTGTGGTCTTTACGATAACACCCGTTAACACTGTGGTCTTTACTATAACACCCGTTAACACTGTGGTCTTTACGATAACACCCGTTAACACTGTGGTCTTTACGATAACACCCGTTAACACTGTGGTCTTTACTATAACACCCGTTAACACTGTGGTCTTTACTATAACACCCGTTAACACTGTGGTCTTTACTATAACACCCGTTAACACTGTGGTCTTGACTATAACACCCGTTAACACTGTGGACGCACAAGCACACACAGTCCTGTGAAAGAAGGTGCCGGCCTACCAAAGGCCCGTCCACCTGCTTTGTTCTGGCGCCGGCCCAGACTATAAGCATGGAGAGCCTCGCAAGTTTGATGAAATTATCTTAAACTGAAAGATATAACATGACTATTGACTTACTTTTGTAGTTCTTCGTTAGAAGGTTTTTATAAATAGTTAACTGTCATCTCCCCAAGTTTAGCTGGAATTGAGCCCGACAGGATTTGACTGGATTTGAACAGGGCTCCGGGCAGCCGAGCGGAAATGGAGGAAAACTCGCCTCCCTGCGGACCTGGCATCCTTTCACGCCCTCCTCTCTACATTTTCCTCTTCTGTCTCTGCTGCTAAAGCCACTTTCTACCACTCTAAATTCCAAGCATCTGCCTCTAACCCTAGGAAGCTCTTTGCTACCTTCTCCTCCCTCCTGAATCCTCCTCCCCCTCCCCCCCCCTCCTCTCTCTCTGCGGATGACTTCGTCAACCATTTTGAAAAGAAGGCTGATGACATCCAATCCTCGTTTGCTAAGCCAAACGACACCGCTGGTCCTGCTCACACTGCCCTACCCTGTGCTTTGACCTCTTTCTCCCCTCTCTCTCCAGATGAAATCTCGCGTCTCGTGACGGCCGGCCGCCCAACAACCTGCCCACTTGACCCTATCCCCTCCTCTCTTCTCCAGACCATTTCCGGAGACCTTCTCCCCTACCTCACCTCGCTCATCAACTCATCCTTGACCGCTGGCTACGTCCCTTCCGTCTTCAAGAGAGCGAGAGTTGCACCCCTTCTGAAAAAACCTACACTCTATCCCTCCGATGTCAACAACTACAGACCAGTATCCCTTCTTTCTTTTCTCTCCAAAACTCTTGAACGTGTCGTCCTTGGCCAGCTCTCCTGCTATCTCTCTCAGAATGACCTTCTTGATCCTAATCAGTCAGGTTTCAAGACTGGGCATTCAACTGAGACTGCTATTCTCTGTGTCATGGAGGCTCTCCGCACTGCTAAAGCTAACTCTCTCTCCTCTGCTCTCATCCTTCTAGACCTATCTGCTGCCTTTGATACCGTGAACCATCAGATCCTCCTCTCCACCCTCTCCGAGGTGGGCATCTCCGGCGCGGCCCACGCTTGGATTGCGTCCTACCTGACAGGTCGCTCCTACCAGGTGGCGTGGCGAGAATCTGTCTCCGCACCACGTGCTCTCACCACTGGTGTCCCCCAGGGCTCTGTTCTAGGCCCTCTCCTATTCTCACTATACACCAAGTCACTTGGCTCGGTCATATCCTCACATGGTCTCTCCTATCATTGCTACGCAGACGACACACAATTAATCTTCTCCTTTCCCCCTTCTGATAACCAGGTGGCGAATCGCATCTCTGCATGTCTGGCAGACATATCAGTGTGGATGACGGCTCACCACCTCAAGCTGAACCTCGGCAAGACGGAGCTGCTCCTCCTCCCGGGGAAGGACTGCCCGTTCCATGATCTCACCATCACGGTTGACAACTCCCTTGTGTCCTCCTCCCAGAGTGCTAAGAACCTTGGCGTGACCCTGGACAACACCCTGTCGTTCTCCACTAACATCAAGGCGGTGACCCGATCCTGTAGGTTCATGCTCTACAACATTCGCAGAGTACGACCCTGCCTCACACAGGAAGCGGCGCAGGTCCTAGTCCAGGCACTTGTCATCTCCCGTCTGGATTACTGCAACTCGCTGTTGGCTGGGCTCCCTGCCTGTGCCATTAAACTCCTACAACTCATCCAGAACGCCGCAGCCCGTCTAGTGTTCAACCTTCCCAAGTTCTCTCACGTCACCCCGCTCCTCCGCTCTCTCCACTGGCTTCCAGTTGAAGCTCGCATCCGCTACAAGTCCATGGTGCTTGCCTACGGAGCTGTGAGGGGAACGGCACCTCCGTACCTTCAGGCTCTGATCAGGCCCTACACCCAAACAAGGGCACTGCGTTCATCCACCTCTGGCCTGCTCGCCTCCCTACCTCTGAGGAAGCACAGTTCCCGCTCAGCCCAGTCAAAACTGTTCGCTGCTCTGGCACCCCAATGGTGGAACAAGCTCCCTCACGACGCCAGGACAGCGGAGTCAATCACCACCTTCCGGAGACACCTGAAACCCCACCTCTTTAAGGAATACCTGGGATAGGATAAAGTAATCCTTCTACCCCCCCCAAAAGATTTAGATGCACTATTATATAGTGGTTGTTCCACTGGATATCTTAAGGTGAATGCACCAATTTGTAAGTCGCTCTGGATAAGAGCGTCTGCTAAATGACTTAAATGTAAATGTAATTGTAATGTGATTGGTTGACGACATGACATTGGCCAATGTCTCAGATTTTTTTTTAAATTGCGTTGCGCAGAATTTCAGATCTCAAACCGAAGATGAGAAGTGCTTGACATCCCCAATGCAACATCCATATGATATACTATATATCTTGTCAAAAGCGCAACCTGACTGCAATTGTCATCAAATGAATGGGAAGTCTGAAATACGAGACAAATGTTTTTATTTTTTATTAAATATGTGATGTTTTATAAAATACGGGACATGCATGTGTAGTTGTGGGACATGGGCCAAAGGACCAGACTGCGGGCCAGAGGACCGGACTGCGGGCCAGACTGCGGGCCAGAGAGCCAGGATGAGGTACAGAGGGCCAGGATGAGGTACAGAGGGCCAGGATGAGGGCCAGAGGGCCAGGATGCGGTACAGAGGGCCAGGATGCGGTACAGAGGGCCAGGATGAGGTACAGAGGGCCAGGATGAGGTACAGAGGGCCAGGATGAGGTACAGAGGGCCAGGATGAGGTACAGAGGGCCAGGATGAGGTACAGAGGGCCAGGGTGAGGTACAGAGGGCCAGGATGAGGTACAGAGGGCCAGGATGAGGTACAGAGGGCCAGACTGCGGGCCAGAGGGCCAGACTGCGGGCCAGAGGGCCAGGATGTGGTATTGTAATGTCTGGATGATTGAGATCATATAAGTTCCAGAGGGAGAGATGCTGGTTGGTCCAAACTTGAGTAGAAACATATTGTGGTTAGGGTTGCCAAGCAACTGGTAATTTATACACTAGGCTACCTGGGGCGACAGGTAGCCTAGTGGTTAGAGTGGAGGGGCGACAGGTAGCCTAGTGGTTAGAGTGGAGGGGCGACAGGTAGCCTAGTGGTTAGAGTGGAGGGGCGACAGGTAGCCTAGTGGTTAGAGTGGAGGGGCGGCAGGTGGCCTAGTGGTTAGAGTGTAGGGGTGACAGGTAGCCTAGTGGTTAGAGTGTAGGGGCGGCAGGTAGCCTAGTGGTTAGAGTGGAGGGGCGACAGGTAGCCTAGTGGTTAGAGTGGAGGGGCGACAGGTAGCCTAGTGGTTAGAGTGGAGGGGCGGCAGGTAGCCTAGTGGTTAGAGTGGAGGGGCGGCAGGTGGCCTAGTGGTTAGAGTGGAGGGGTGGCAGGTAGCCTAGTGGTTAGAGTGGAGGGGTGGCAGGTAGCCTAGTGGTTAGAGTGGAGGGGCGGCAGGTAGCCTAGTGGTTAGATTGGAGGGGCGGCAGGTAGCCTAGTGGTTAGAGTGTAGGGCCAGTACCCTAAAGGTTGCTAGATTGAATCCCTGAGCTGACAAGGTAAACATCTGTCGTTCTGCCCCTGAACAAGGCAGTTAACCCACTGTTCCTAGGCCGCCATTGTGAATAAGAATTTGTTCTTAACTGACTTGCCTCGTTAAATAAATAAAAAATGTTTCCATAAATAGTATTCATTATATGCTCCTACCTGGTCTATGATGGGGAGTGATTGAACCTTAACCCTAACCATCACATGCCAATGAACTTATGAGTCATTTTCTTCACTAGCTTACTAAAAGAAAGATTCACAAAATGTTACATTTGAATATAGTGAAAACTCATGACAGTAGGCTAAACCTCCACAAAGGCATAAGTGAGACAGGCCTTAGTACCCTACAGTATAGAGACAGGACTTAGTACCCTACAGTATAGAGACAGGCCTTAGTACCCTACAGTATAGAGACAGGCCTTAGTACCCTACAGTATAGAGACAGGCCTTAGTACCCTACAGTATAGAGACAGGCCTTAGTACCCTACAGTATAGAGACAGGCCTTAGTACCCTACAGTATAGACAGTAGTTATATAGGATGGTGTGTATAGACAGTATAGACAGTAGTTATATAGGATGGTGTGTATAGACAGTAGTTATATAGGATGGTGTATAGACAGAATAGACAGTAGTTATATAGGATGGTGTGTATAGACAGTAGTTATATAGGATGGTGTGTATTGACAGTATAGACAGTAGTTATAATAGGATGGTGTGTATAGACAGTAGTTATATAGAATGGTGTGTATAGACAGTAGTTATATAGGATGGTGTGTATAGACAGTAGTTATATAGGATGGTGTGTATAGACAGTAGTTATATAGGATGGTGTGTATAGACAGTAGTTATAGAGGATGGTGTGTATAGACAGTAGTTATATAGGATGGTGTGTATAGACAGTATAGACAGTAGTTATATAGGATGGTGTCTATAGACAGTATAGACAGTAGTTATATAGCATGGTGTGTATAGACAGTAGTTATATAGGATGGTGTGTATAGACAGTATAGACAGTAGTTATATAGGATGGTGTGTATAGACAGTAGTTATATAGGATGGTGTGTATTGACAGTAGTTATATAGGATGGTGTGTATAGACAGTATAGACAGTAGTTATATAGGATGGTGTGTATAGACAGTAGTTATACAGGATGGTGTGTATAGACAGTATAGACAGTAGTTATATAGGATGGTGTGTATAGACAGTAGTTATAGAGGATGGTGTGTATAGACAGTAGTTACATAGTATGGTGTGTATAGACAGTAGTTATATAGGATGGTGTGTATAGACAGTATAGACAGTAGTTATATAGCATGGTGTGTATAGACAGTAGTTATATAGGATGGTGTGTATAGACAGTATAGACAGTAGTTATATAGGATGGTGTCTATAGACAGTATAGACAGTAGTTATATAGCATGGTGTGTATAGACAGTAGTTATATAGGATGGTGTGTATAGACAGAATAGACAGTAGTTATATAGGATGGTGTGTATAGACAGTAGTTATATAGGATGGTGTGTATAGACAGTATAGACAGTAGTTATATCGGATGGTGTGTATAGACAGTAGTTATAATAGGATGGTGTGTATAGACAGTAGTTATATAGGATGGTGTGTATAGACAGTAGTTATATAGGATGGTGTGTATAGACAGTAGTTATATAGGATGGTGTGTATAGACAGTAGTTATATAGGATGGTGTGTATAGACAGTATAGACAGTAGTTATATAGGATGGTGTGTATAGACAGTATAGACAGTAGTTATATAGGATGGTGTGTATAGACAGTAGTTATATAGGATGGTGTGTATAGACAGTATAGACAGTAGTTATATAGGATGGTGTCTATAGACAGTAGTTATATAGGATGGTGTGTATAGACAGTAGTTATATAGGATGGTGTGTATAGACAGTATAGACAGTAGTTATATAGGATGGTGTGTATAGACAGTAGTTATATAGGATGGTGTGTATAGACAGTAGTTATATAGGATGGTGTGTATAGACAGTATAGACAGTAGTTATATATAGGATGGTGTGTATAGACAGCAGTTATAATAGGATGGTGTGTATAGACAGTAGTTATATAGGATGGTGTGTATTGACAGTAGTTATATAGGATGGTGTGTATAGACAGTAGTGATATAGGATGGTGTGTATAGACAGTAGTTATATAGGATGGTGTGTATAGACAGTAGTTATATAGGATGGTGTGTATAGACAGTAGTTATATAGGATGGTGTGTATAGACAATAGTTATATAGGATGGTGTGTATAGACAGTAGATATATAGGTTGGTGTGTATAGACAGTATAGACAGTAGTTATTATAGGATGGTGTGTATAGACAGTATAGACAGTAGTCATTATAGGATGGTGTGTATAGACAGTATAGACAGTAGTTATTATAGGATGGTGTGTATAGACAGTAGTTATATAGGATGGTGTATAGACAGTATAGACAGTAGTTATATAGGATGGTGTGTATAGACAGTAGTTATATAGGATGGTGTGTATAGACAGTAGTTATATAGGATGGTGTGTATAGACAGTAGTTATATAGGATGGGGTATAGACAGTATAGACAGTAGTTATATAGGATGGTGTGTATAGACAGTAGTTATATAGGATGGTGTGTATAGACAGTAGTTATATAGGATGGTGTGTATAGACAGTAGTTATTATAGGTTGGTGTGTATTGACAGTGTCGTGTCTTTGGCTATGCCGGATTGAGTGATATGACATGCTATTCTATAAAATCATTTCTCTGTAATTAATTTTACCTGGTTAAGCTAATCTGTCACGTTCGTTGAAATGATCGGACGAAAGCGCATCGTGAGTAGCGTTCCACATAATTTATTAGAAAGTGAAACTTTAGAAAAATACAAAACAAATAAAGAATAAACAAACCGTGACTACAAAGCAACTACACATAAACAATATCCCACAACCCACAAGTGAAAAACAAGCTACTTGATTATGATCCCCAATTAGAGACAACGATTACCAGCTGCCTCTAATTGGGAATCATACACAATCACCAACATAGAAAAACAAAACCTAGAACCCCACATAGAAATAGTAAACTAGACTAGTTAAACCCCCAGTCATGCCCTGACCTACTCTAACATAGAAAATAAGAGCTTTCCATGGTCATGACGTGACATAATCAGGTAAATGTGATTAACTAGAAAATTGGGGCACCACAAAAGAGTGTTTATAGAGCTGTTATCTTCCGAATAAACTCTTAACCTAGTAATCTTTTATATCAGTAGCAGTCAATATTTAATCGTCACTTTAATCAGTCTCATCTGAAAGTTGTAAATTCTTAGTAGTTATATAGGATGGTGTGTATAGACAGTAGTTATATAGGATGGTGTGTATAGACAGTAGTTATATAGGATGGTGTGTATAGACAGTAGTTATAATAGGATGGTGTGTATAGACAGTAGTTATATAGGATGGTGTGTATAGACAGTAGTTATATAGGATGGTGTGTATAGACAGTAGTTATATAGGATGGTGTGTATAGACAGTAGTTATATAGGATGGTGTGTATAGACTGTAGTTATATAGGATGGTGTGTATAGACAGTATAGACAGTAGTTATATAGGATGGTGTGTATAGACAGTAGTTATATAGGATGGTGTGTATAGACAGTATAGACAGTAGTTATATAGGATGGTGTCTATAGACAGTAGTTATATAGGATGGTGTCTATAGACAGTAGTTATATAGGATGGTGTGTATAGACAGTATAGACAGTAGTTATATTGGATGGTGTGTATAGACAGTAGTTATATAGGATGGTGTGTATAGACTGTAGTTATATAGGATGGTGTGTATAGACAGTATAGACAGTAGTTATATAGGATGGTGTGTATTGACAGTATAGACAGTAATAATATAGGATGGTGTGTATAGACAGTATAGACAGTAGTTATATAGGATGGTGTCTATAGACAGTATAGACAGTAGTTATATAGCATGGTGTGTATAGACAGTAGTTATATAGGATGGTGTGTATAGACAGTATAGACAGTAGTTATATAGGATGGTGTGTATAGACAGTAGTTATATAGGATGGTGTGTATTGACAGTAGTTATATAGGATGGTGTGTATAGACAGTAGTTATATAGGATGGTGTGTATAGACAGTATAGACAGTAGGTATATCGGATGGTGTGTATAGACAGTAGTTATAATAGGATGGTGTGTATAGACAGTAGTTATATAGAATGGTGTGTATAGACAGTAGTTATATATAGGATGGTGTGTATAGACAGTAGTTATATAGGATGGTGTGTATAGACAGTATAGACAGTAGTTATATAGGATGGTGTGTATAGACAGTATAGACAGTAGTTATATAGGATGGTGTGTATAGACAGTAGTTATATAGGATGGTGTGTATAGACAGTATAGACAGTAGTTATATAGGATGGTGTCTATAGACAGTAGTTATATAGGATGGTGTGTATAGACAGTAGTTATATAGGATGGTGTGTATAGACAGTATAGACAGTAGTTATATAGGATGGTGTGTATAGACAGTAGTTATATAGGATGGTGTGTATAGACAGTAGTTATATAGGATGGTGTGTATAGACAGTATAGACAGTAGTTATATATAGGATGGTGTGTATAGACAGTAGTTATATAGGATGGTGTGTATTGACAGTAGTTATATAGGATGGTGTGTATAGACAGTAGTTATATAGGATGGTGTGTATAGACAGTATAGACAGTAGTTATATCGGATGGTGTGTATAGACAGTAGTTATAATAGGATGGTGTGTATAGACAGTAGTTATATAGGATGGTGTGTATAGACAGTAGTTACATATAGGATGGTGTGTATAGACAGTAGTTATATAGGATGGTGTGTATAGACAGTATAGACAGTAGTTATATAGGATGGTGTGTATAGACAGTATAGACAGTAGTTATATAGGATGGTGTGTATAGACAGTAGTTATATAGGATGGTGTGTATAGACAGTATAGACAGTAGTTATATAGGATGGTGTCTATAGACAGTAGTTATATAGGATGGTGTGTATAGACAGTAGTTATATAGGATGGTGTGTATAGACAGTATAGACAGTAGTTATATAGGATGGTGTGTATAGACAGTATAGACAGTAGTTATATATAGGATGGTGTGTATAGACAGTAGTTATAATAGGATGGTGTGTATAGACAGTAGTTATATAGGATGGTGTGTATTGACAGTAGTTATATAGGATGGTGTGTATAGACAGTAGTTATATAGGATGGTGTGTATAGACAGTAGTTATATAGGATGGTGTGTATAGACAGTAGTTATATAGGATGGTGTGTATAGACAGTAGTTATATAGGATGGTGTGTATAGACAATAGTTATATAGGATGGTGTGTATAGACAGTAGATATATAGGTTGGTGTGTATAGACAGTATAGACAGTAGTTATTATAGGATGGTGTGTATAGACAGTATAGACAGTAGTCATTATAGGATGGTGTGTATAGACAGTATAGACAGTAGTTATTATAGGATGGTGTGTATAGACAGTAGTTATATAGGATGGTGTATAGACAGTATAGACAGTAGTTATATAGGATGGTGTGTATAGACAGTAGTTATATAGGATGGTGTGTATAGACAGTAGTTATATAGGATGGGGTATAGACAGTATAGACAGTAGTTATATAGGATGGTGTGTATAGACAGTAGTTATATAGGATGGTGT
This sequence comes from Salmo trutta, assembly GCF_901001165.1. NCBI lineage: Eukaryota > Metazoa > Chordata > Actinopteri > Salmoniformes > Salmonidae > Salmo > Salmo trutta. The sequence goes on along the minus strand of NC_042987.1, from coordinate 43,780,339 downwards.
GTATAGACAGTAGTTATATAGGATGGTGTGTATAGACAGTAGTTATTATAGGTTGGTGTGTATTGACAGTGTCGTGTCTTTGGCTATGCCGGATTGAGTGATATGACATGCTATTCTATAAAATCATTTCTCTGTAATTAATTTTACCTGGTTAAGCTAATCTGTCACGTTCGTTGAAATGATCGGACGAAAGCGCATCGTGAGTAGCGTTCCACATAATTTATTAGAAAGTGAAACTTTAGAAAAATACAAAACAAATAAAGAATAAACAAACCGTGACTACAAAGCAACTACACATAAACAATATCCCACAACCCACAAGTGAAAAACAAGCTACTTGATTATGATCCCCAATTAGAGACAACGATTACCAGCTGCCTCTAATTGGGAATCATACACAATCACCAACATAGAAAAACAAAACCTAGAACCCCACATAGAAATAGTAAACTAGACTAGTTAAACCCCCAGTCATGCCCTGACCTACTCTAACATAGAAAATAAGAGCTTTCCATGGTCATGACGTGACATAATCAGGTAAATGTGATTAACTAGAAAATTGGGGCACCACAAAAGAGTGTTTATAGAGCTGTTATCTTCCGAATAAACTCTTAACCTAGTAATCTTTTATATCAGTAGCAGTCAATATTTAATCGTCACTTTAATCAGTCTCATCTGAAAGTTGTAAATTCTTAGTAGTTATATAGGATGGTGTGTATAGACAGTAGTTATATAGGATGGTGTGTATAGACAGTAGTTATAATAGGATGGTGTGTATAGACAGTAGTTATATAGGATGGTGTGTATAGACAGTAGTTATATAGGATGGTGTGTATAGACAGTAGTTATAATAGGATGGTGTGTATAGACAGTAGTTATATAGGATGGTGTGTATAGACAGTAGTTATATAGGATGGTGTGTATAGACAGTAGTTATATAGGATGGTGTGTATAGACAGTAGTTATATAGGATGGTGTGTATAGACAGTAGTTATATAGGATGGTGTGTATAGACAGTAGTTATATAGGATGGTGTGTATAGACAGTAGTTATATAAAATGGTGTGTATAGACAGTAGTTATATAGGATGGTGTGTATAGACAGTAGTTATACAGGATGTTGTGTATGGACAGTAGTTATATAGAATGGTGTGTATAGACAGTATAGACAGTAGTTATATAGGATGGTGTGTATAGACAGTATAGACAGTAGTTATATAGGATGGTGTGTATAGACAGTAGTTATATAGGATGGTGTGTATAGACTGTAGTTATATAGGATGGTGTGTATAGACAGTATAGACAGTAGTTATATAGGATGGTGTGTATAGACAGTAGTTATATAGGATGATGTGTATAGACAGTATAGACAGTAGTTATATAGGATGGTGTCTATAGACAGTAGTTATATAGGATGGTGTCTATAGACAGTAGTTATATAGGATGGTGTGTATAGACAGTATAGACAGTAGTTATATTGGATGGTGTGTATAGACAGTAGTTATATAGGATGGTGTGTATAGACTGTAGTTATATAGGATGGTGTGTATAGACAGTAGTTATATAGGATGGTGTGTATAGACAATAGTTATATAGGATGGTGTGTATAGACAGTAGATATATAGGTTGGTGTGTATAGACAGTATAGACAGTAGTTATTATAGGATGGTGTGTATAGACAGTATAGACAGTAGTCATTATAGGATGGTGTGTATAGACAGTATAGACAGTAGTTATTATAGGATGGTGTGTATAGACAGTAGTTATATAGGATGGTGTATAGACAGTATAGACAGTAGTTATATAGGATGGTGTGTATAGACAGTAGTTATATAGGATGGTGTGTATAGACAGTAGTTATATAGGATGGGGTATAGACAGTATAGACAGTAGTTATATAGGATGGTGTGTATAGACAGTAGTTATATAGGATGGTGTGTATAGACAGTAGTTATATAGGATGGTGTGTATAGACAGTAGTTATTATAGGTTGGTGTGTATTGACAGTGTCGTGTCTTTGGCTATGCCGGATTGAGTGATTTGACATGCTATTCTATAAAATCATTTCTCTGTAATTAATTTTACCTGGTTAAGCTAATCTGTCACGTTCGTTGAAATGATCGGACGAAAGCGCATCGTGAGTAGCGTTCCACATAATTTATTAGAAAGTGAAACTTTAGAAAAATACAAAACAAATAAAGAATAAACAAACCGTGACTACAAAGCAACTACACATAAACAATATCCCACAACCCACAAGTGAAAAACAAGCTACTTGATTATGATCCCCAATTAGAGACAACGATTACCAGCTGCCTCTAATTGGGAATCATACACAATCACCAACATAGAAAAACAAAACCTAGAACCCCACATAGAAATAGTAAACTAGACTAGTTAAACCCCCAGTCATGCCCTGACCTACTCTAACATAGAAAATAAGAGCTTTCCATGGTCATGACGTGACATAATCAGGTAAATGTGATTAACTAGAAAATTGGGGCACCACAAAAGAGTGTTTATAGAGCTGTTATCTTCCGAATAAACTCTTAACCTAGTAATCTTTTATATCAGTAGCAGTCAATATTTAATCGTCACTTTAATCAGTCTCATCTGAAAGTTGTAAATTCTTAGTAGTTATAAAGGATGGTGTGTATAGACAGTAGTTATATAGGATGGTGTGTATAGACAGTAGTTATAATAGGATGGTGTGTATAGACAGTAGTTATATAGGATGGTGTGTATAGACAGTAGTTATATAGGATGGTGTGTATAGACAGTAGTTATAATAGGATGGTGTGTATAGACAGTAGTTATATAGGATGGTGTGTATAGACAGTAGTTATATAGGATGGTGTGTATAGACAGTAGTTATATAGGATGGTGTGTATAGACAGTAGTTATATAGGATGGTGTGTATAGACAGTAGTTATATAGGATGGTGTGTATAGACAGTAGTTATATAGGATGGTGTGTATAGACAGTAGTTATATAAAATGGTGTGTATAGACAGTAGTTATATAGGATGGTGTGTATAGACAGTAGTTATACAGGATGTTGTGTATGGACAGTAGTTATATAGAATGGTGTGTATAGACAGTATAGACAGTAGTTATATAGGATGGTGTGTATAGACAGTATAGACAGTAGTTATATAGGATGGTGTGTATAGACAGTAGTTATATAGGATGGTGTGTATAGACTGTAGTTATATAGGATGGTGTGTATAGACAGTATAGACAGTAGTTATATAGGATGGTGTGTATAGACAGTAGTTATATAGGATGATGTGTATAGACAGTATAGACAGTAGTTATATAGGATGGTGTCTATAGACAGTAGTTATATAGGATGGTGTCTATAGACAGTAGTTATATAGGATGGTGTGTATAGACAGTATAGACAGTAGTTATATTGGATGGTGTGTATAGACAGTAGTTATATAGGATGGTGTGTATAGACTGTAGTTATATAGGATGGTGTGTATAGACAGTATAGACAGTAGTTATAGAGGATGGTGTGTATAGACAGTAGTTATATAGGATGGTGTGTATAGACAGTAGTTATATAGGATGGTGTGTATAGACAGTAGTCACACAGGATGGTGTGTATAGACAGTAGTTATATAGGATGGTGTGTATAGACAGTAGTTATATAGGATGGTGTGTATAGACAGTAGTTATATAGGATGGTGTCTATAGACAGTAGTTATATAGGATGGTGTGTATAGACAGTAGTTATATAGGATGGTGTGTATAGACAGTAGTTATATAGGATGGTGTGTATTGACAGTAGTTATATAGGATGGTGTGTATTGACAGTAGTTATATAGGATGGTGTGTATAGACAGTAGTTATATAGGATGGTGTGTATTGAGAGTATAGACAGTAGTTATAATAGGATGGTGTGTATAGACAGTAGTTATATAGGATGGTGTGTATAGACAGTAGTTATATAGGATGGTGTGTATAGACAGTATAGACAGTAGTTATATGGGATGGTGTGTATTGACAGTATAGACGGTAGTGTATAAGCCATCCTTGGCTTCAGAGTGTATTACTCGCTAACGTTCAGTCCCTGGACAATAAAGCAGATGATCTCAGGACGAGAATCTCCTACCAAGAGAATGTCAGGGACTGTAACATATTATGTTTTACGGAATCGTGGCCCTGTCGGGATATATTCTCCCCATCCATTCAGCCAGCGGGGTTCATTGTGCAGACAGGAAGAAAGAACGTACAGGAACTCAAGTCCTTTTGTCCTCCCGATCTGGAATACCTCACCATCAAATGCCGACTGCATTACCTTCCAATATCATTTTCTTTGGTGGTTGTAAAAACTGCAATTGCATATCCTGAGGCTGCATTATTGGTTCTGTGGAGGTAACCGTTATTGGTTCTGCTGGAGTTAACCATTATTGGTTCTGCTGAGGTAACCATTATTGGTTCTGCGGAGGTAACCATTATTGGTTCTGCGGAGGTAGCCATTATTGGTTCTGCGGAGGTAACCATTATTGGTTCTGCGGAGTTAACCATTATTGGTTCTGCGGAGGTAACCATTATTGGTCTTCAGGGTGTGGTTTAGAGTGGATCTCTCCCCTCAGTGATCTCCTCTTGGCAGTGGATCTCTCCCCTCAGTGATCTCCTCTCGGCAGTGGATCTCTCCCCTCAGTGGATCTCCTCTCAGCAGTGGATCTCGTAGGCCATCTGTATGTGGTAGAGGAGACTGTGGGTCTCTAGTCCCTCTACCGGGGCCCTGCTATGCCCCTGCCCACTACAGGGGCCCTACTATACCCCTGCCCTCTACAGGGGCCCTACTATGCCCCAGCCCTCTACAGGGGCCCTACTATGCCCCAGCCCTCTACAGGGGCCCTACAATGCCCCAGCCCTCTACAGGGGACCAACTATGCCCCAGCCCTCTACAGGGGCCCTACTATGCCCCCTGCCCTCTACAGGGGCCCTACTATGCCCCAGCCCTTTACAGGGGCCCTACTATGCCCCAGCACTCTACAGGGGCCCTACTATGCCCCAGCCCTCTACAGGGGCCCTACTATGCCCCAGCCCTCCAGCCTGCCATTGTCCTGGATGATGATGATGATAATAATAATAATAATAATAATAATAATATGGACCTACATAAGTTTTAGTTACAACTTATAAGCACCTTTCAAAACACACATGGACAGTTAGGACACTATATTTAGTACATAATACAATCAAATGCACGGCATCATCAGAAACCACAACATTCACTCTCCTACATATTTATTCGGACAGTGAAGCTAAAACTTTTAATTTGATCAAATGTATATGTTGCTGAAAACGTCAACATTAACGTGGATGCTACCGTGATTACAGATAATCGTGAATGAATTGTGAATAACGATGAGTGAGAAAGTTACATGGGGGGGGACTGCGTAGCCTGAGCCTACATTGTTACCATGACATTGAAAACCAAAAGGTGGAGAGGACGGTGTGTCTCTATCACAGGTGAACAATCTTTTAAACAAACAAAAAAAGGATTCTACAAGCAGTTGTTACAGCAACAGGAAAATAGTTTCAAGAGCTTTGTCCAAATACTGATGGACTCGACTAACAAAAGAACGGACGATCTAAGTAGAGAGGTCCAGGACCTTAAAGAACAGTTTGCAGTTCTCCCAGGGAGAGGTGGATGTCCTCAAAGAGACTTGCAGCAAGATGACAACAAACTGTAAGTCCTGCCGAGCACTCTCTGTGATTCATTATTAGAGATGACTGAGAAAACATAGAAGGACAATGCAGGAGGAATGACATCGTCGTAGATGGCATACCATAGTTTTTATATAATAACTGGGCCGAGTCTGAGGAGAAAGTAAGAAACATTTTCAGTGAAAAGCTTCAGTTAAATCATACCAAAGATTGAGGTGTAGTATGCCCACAGGTCTGGAAAACAAGATGGCTGTTCTGGAGAGAGCCAAGAACTTGAGAGGAACCAACAAGGACTTACATTTACATTTAAATCATTTAGCAGACGCTCTTATCCAGAGCGACTTACAAATTGGTGCATTCACCTTATGATATCCAGTGGAACAACCACTTTACAATAGTGCATCTAAATCTTTTAATGGGGGGGGGGGGGTTAGAAGGATTACTTTATCCTATCCCAGGTATTCCTTAAAGAGGTGGGGTTTCAGGTGTCTCCGGAAGGTGGTGATTGACTCCGCTGTCCTGGCGTCGTGAGGGAGCTTGTTCCACCATTGGGGAGCCAGAGCAGCGAACAGTTTTGACTGGGCTGAACGGGAACTGTGCTTCCTCAGAGGTAGGGAGGCGAGCAGGCCAGAGGTGGATGAACGCAGTGCCCTTGTTTGGGTGTAGGGCCTGATCAGAGCCTGAAGGTACGGAGGTGCCGTTCCCTTCACAGCTCCGTAGGCAAGCACCATGGTCTTGTAGCGGATGTGAGCTTCAACTGGAAGCCAGTGGAGAGAGCGGAGGAGCGGGGTGACGTGAGAGAACTTGGGAAGGTTGAACACTAGACGGGCTGCGGCGTTCTGGATGAGTTGTAGGAGTTTAATGGCACAGGCAGGGAGCCCAGCCAACAGCGAGTTGCAGTAATCCAGACGGGAGATGACAAGTGCCTGGATTAGGACCTGCGCCGCTTCCTGTGTGAGGCAGGGTCGTACTCTGCGAATGTTGTAGAGCATGAACCTACAGGATCGGGTCACCGCCTTGATGTTAGTGGAGAACGACAGGGTGTTGTCCAGGATCACGCCAAGGTTCTTAGCACTCTGGGAGGAGGACACAAGGGAGTTGTCAACCGTGATGGCGAGATCATGGAACGGGCAGTCCTTCCCCGGGAGGAAGAGCAGCTCCGTCTTGCCGAGGTTCAGCTTGAGGTGGTGATCCGTCATCCACACTGATATGTCTGCCAGACATGCAGAGATGCGATTCGCCACCTGGTTATCAGAACGGGGAAAGGAGAAGATTAATTGTGTGTCGTCTGCATAGCAATGATAGGAGAGACCATGTGAGGATATGACAGAGCCAAGTGACTTGGTGTATAGCGAGAATAGGAGAGGGCCTAGAACAGAGCCCTGGGGGACACCAGTGGTGAGAGCGCGTGGTGCGGAGACAGATTCTCGCCACGCCACCTGGTAGGAGCGACCTGTCAGGTAGGACGCAATCCAAGCGTGGGCCGCGCCGGAGATGCCCAACTCAGAGAGGGTGGAGAGGAGGATCTGATGGTTCACAGTATCAAAGGCAGCAGATAGGTCTAGAAGGATGAGAGCAGAGGAGAGAGAGTTAGCTTTAGCAGTGCGGAGAGCCTCCGTGACACAGAGAAGAGTGTCTCAGTTGAATGACCAGTCTTGAAACCTGACTGATTTGGATCAAGAAGGTCGTTCTGAGAGAGATAGCAGGAGAGCTGGCCTAGGACGGCACGTTCAAGAGTTTTGGAGAGAAAAGAAAGAAGGGATACTGGTCTGTAGTTGTTGACATCGGAGGGATCGAGTGTAGGTTTTTTCAGAAGGGGTGCAACTCTCGCTCTCTTGAAGACGGAAGGGACGTAGCCAGCGGTCAAGGATGAGTTGATGAGCGAGGTGAGGTAGGGGAGAAGGTCTCCGGAAATGGTCTGGAGAAGAGAGGAGGGGATAGGGTCAAGTGGGCAGGTTGTTGGGCGGCCGGCCGTCACAAGACGCGAGATTTCATCTGGAGAGAGAGGGGAGAAAGAGGTCAAAGCACAGGGTAGGGCAGTGTGAGCAGGACCAGCGGTGTCGTTTGACTTAGCAAACGAGGATCGGATATCGTCAACCTTCTTTTCAAAATGGTTGATGAAGTCATCCGCAGAGAGGGAGGAGGGGGGGGAGGGGGAGGAGGATTCAGGAGGGATGAGAAGGTAGCAAAGAGCTTCCTAGGGTTAGAGGCAGATGCTTGGAATTTAGAGTGGTAGAAAGTGGCTTTAGCAGCAGAGACAGAAGAGGAGAATGTAGAGAGGAGGGAGTGAAAGGATGCCAGGTCCGCAGGGAGGCGAGTTTTCCTCCATTTCCGCTCGGCTGCCCGGAGCCCTGTTCTGTGAGCTCGCAGTGAGTCGTCGAGCCACGGAGCAGGAGGGGAGGACCGAGCCGGCCTGGAGGATAGGGGACAGAGAAAATCAAAGGATGCAGAAAGGGAGGAGAGGAGGGTTGAGGAGGCAGAATCAGGAGATAGGTTGGAGAAGGTTTGAGCAGAGGGAAGAGATGATAGGATGGAAGAGGAGAGAGTAGCGGGAGAGAGAGAGCGACGGTTGGGACGGCGCAATACCATCCGAGTAGGGGCAGAGTGAGAAGTGTTGGATGAGAGCGAGAGGGAAAAGGATACAAGGTAGTGGTCGGAGACTTGGAGGGGAGTTGCAATGAGATTAGTGGAAGAACAGCATCTAGTAAAGATGAGGTCAAGCGAATTGCCTGCCTTGTGAGTAGGGGGGGAAGGTGAGAGGGTGAGGTCAAAAGAAGAGAGGAGTGGAAAGAAGGAGGCAGAGAGGAATGAGTCAAAGGTAGACGTGGGGAGGTTAAAGTCACCCAGAACTGTGAGAGGTGATCCATCCTCAGGAAAGGAACTTATCAAGGCGTCAAGCTCATTGATGAACTCTCCAAGGGAACCTGGAGGGCGATAAATGATAAGGATGTTAAGCTTGAAAGGGCTGGTAACTGTGACTGCATGGAATTCAAATGAGGAGATAGACAGATGGGTCAGGGGAGAAAGAGAGAATGTCCACTTGGGAGAGATGAGGATTCCAGTGCCACCACCCCGCTGGCTCGATGCTCTAGGGGTGTGCGAGAACACGTGGGCAGACGAGGAGAGAGCAGTAGGAGTAGCAGTGTTATCTGTGGTAATCCATGTTTCTGTCAGCGCCAGGAAGTCTAGGGACTGGAGGGTAGCATAGGCTGAGATGAACTAAGCCTTGTTGGCCGCAGACCGGCAGTTCCAGAGGCTGCCGGAGACCTGGAACTCCACGTGGGTCATGCGCGCTGGGACCACCAGGTTAGAGTGGCAGCGGCCACGCGGTGTGAAGCGTTTGTATGGCCTGTGCAGAGGGGAGAGAACAGGGATAGACAGACACATAGTTGACAAGCTACAGAAGGGGCTACGCCAATGCAAAGGAGATTGGAATGACAAGTGGACTACACGTCTCGAATGTTCAGAAAGTTAAGCTTACGTTGCAAAAATCTTATTGACTAAAATGACGAAAATGATACAGTACTGCTGGCTGGTGGAGTAGGCTAGCTAGCAGTGGCTGCGTTGTTGACTTTGTTAGAACGTGTAGCTGGCTAGGTATCAAATCAAATCAAATCAAATTTATTTATATAGCCCTTTGTATATCAGCTGAAATCTCAAAGTGCTGTACAGAAACCCAGCCTAAAACCCCAAACAGCAAGCAATGCATGTGAAAGAGGCACGGTGGCTAGGAAAAACTCCTTAGGAAAAACTCCCTAGAAAGGCCAAAAACCTAGGAAGAAACCTAGAGAGGAACCAGGCTATGAGGGGTGGCCAGTCCTCTTCTGGCTGTGCCGGGTGGATATTATAACAGAACATGGTCAAGATGTTAAAATGTTCATAAATGACCAGCATGGTCAAATAATAATAATCATTGTAGTTGTCGAGGGTGCAACAAGCACGTCCGGTGAACAGGTCAGGGTTCCGTAGCCGCAGGCAGAACAGTTGAAACTGGAGCAGCAGCACGGCCAGGTGGACTGGGGACAGCAAGGAGTCATCATGCCAGGTAGTCCCGAGGCATGGTCCTAGGGCTCAGGTCCTCCGAGAGAAAGAAAGAAAGAGAGAAAGAGAGAATTAGAGAGAGCATATTTAAATTCACACAGGACACCGGATAAGGCAAGAGAATACTCCAGATGAAACAGACTGACCCTAGCCCCCCGGCACATAAACTACTGCAGCATAAATACTGGAGGCTGAGACAGGAGGGATCAGAAGACACTGTGGCCCCATCCGATGATACCCCCGGACAGGGCCAAACAGGCAGGATATAACCCCACCCACTTTGCCAAAGCACAGCCCCCACACCACTAGAGGGATGTCTACAACCACCAACTTACCGTCCGAAGACAAGGCCGAGTATAGCCCACAAAATCTCCGCCATGGCACAACCCAAGGGGGGGGGCGCCAACCCAGACAGGAAGACCACGTCAGTGACTCAACCCACTCAAGTGACGCACCCCTCCCATGGACGGCATGGAAGAACACCAGTAAGTCAGTGACTCAGTCCCTGTAATAGGGTTAGAGGCAGAGAATCCCAGTGGAAAGAGGGGAACCGGCAAGGCAGAGACAGCAAGGGCGGTTCGTTGCTCCAGCCTTTCCGTTCACCTTCACACTCCTGGGCCAGACTACACTTAATCATAGGACCTACTGAAGAGATAAGTCTTCAGTAAAGACTTAAAGGTTGAGACTGAGTCTGCGTCTCTCACATGGGTAGGCAGACTATTCCATAGAAATGGAGCTCTATAGGAGAAAGCCCTACCTCCAGCCGTTTGCTTAGAAATTCTAGGGACAATTAGGAGGCCTGCGTCTTGTGACCGTAGCCTACGTATAGGTATGTACGGCAGGACCAAATTGGAAAGATAGGTAGGAGCGAGCCCATGTAATGCTTTGTAGGTTAGCAGTAAAACCTTGAAATCAGCCCTTGCCTTAACAGGAAGCCAGTGTAGGGAGGCTAGCACTGGAGTAATATGATCAAATTTTTTGGTTCTAGTCAGGATTCTAGCAGCCGTATTTAGCACTAACTGAAGTTTGTTTAGTGCTTTATCCGGGTAGCCGGAAAGTAGAGCATTGCAGTAGTCCAGCCTAGAAGTAACAAAAGCATGGATTAATTTTTCTGCGTCATTTTTGGACAGAAAGTTTCTGATTTTTGCAATGTTACGTAGATGGAAAAAAGCTGTCCTTGAAACAGTCTTGATATGTTCTTCAAAAGAGAGATCAGGGTCCAGAGTAACACCGAGGTCCTTCACAGTTTTATTTGAGACGACTGTACAACCATCCAGATTAATTGTCAGATTGAACAGAAGATCTCTTTGTTTCTTGGGACCTAGAACAAGCATCTCTGTTTTGTCCGAGTTTAAAAGTAGAAAGTTTGCAGCCATCCACTTCCTTATGTCTGAAACACAGGCTTCTAGCGAGGGCAATTTTGGAGCTTCACCATGTTTCATTGAAATGTACAGCTGTGTGTCGTCCGCATAGCAGTGAAATTTAACATTATGTTTTCGAATGACATCCCCAAGAGGTAAAATATATAGTGAAAACAATAGTGGTCCTAAAACGGAACCTTGAGGAACACCGAAATGTACAATTGATTTGTCAGAGGACAAACCATTCACAGAGACAAACTGATATCTTTCCGACAGATAAGATCTAAACCAGGCCAGAACTTGTCCATGTAGACCAATTTGGGTTTCCAATCTCTCCAAAAGAATGTGGTGATCGATGGTATCAAAAGCGGCACTAAGATCTAGGAGCACGAGGACAGATGCAGAGCCTCGGTCTGACGTCATTAAAAGGTCATTTACCACCTTCACAAGTGCAGTCTCAGTGCTATGATGGGGTCTAAAACCAGACTGAAGCGTTTCGTATGCATTATTTGTCTTCAGGAAGGCAGTGAGTTGCTGTGCAACAGCTTTTTCTAAAATTTTTGAGAGGAATGGAAGATTCGATATAGGCCGATAGTTTTTTATAATTTCTGGGTCAAGATTCGGCTTTTTCAAGAGAGGCTTTATTACTGCCACTTTTAGTGAGCTTGGTACACATCCGGTGGATAGAGAACCGTTTATTATGTTCAACATAGGAGGGCCAAGCACAGGAAGCAGCTCTTTCAGTAGTTTAGTTGGAATAGGGTCCAGTATGCAGCTTGAGGGTTTGGAGGCCATGATTATTTTCATCATTGTGTCAAGAGATATAATACTAAAACACTTTAGTATCTCCCTTGAGCCAAGGTCCTGGCAGAGTTGTGCAGACTCAGGACAATGGAGCTTTGGAGGAATACCCAGATTTAAAGAGGAGTCCGTAATTTGCTTTCTAATGATCATGATCTTTTCCTCAAAGAAGTTCATAAATGTATTACTGCTGAAGTGAAAGCCATCCTCCATTTGCGAATGCTGCTTTTTAGTTAGCTTTGCGACAGTATCAAAAAGAAATTTCGGATTGTTCTTATTTTCCTCAATTAAGTTGGAAAAATAGGATGATCGAGCAGCAGTGAGGGCTCTTCGATACTGCACGGTACTGTCTTTCCAAGCTAGTCGGAAGACTTCCAGTTTGGTGTGGCGCCATTTCCGTTCCAATTTTCTGGAAGCTTGCTTCAGAGCTCGTGTATTTTCTGTATACCAGGGAGCTAGTTTCTTATGACAGATGTTTTTAATTTTTAGGGGTGCAACTGCATCTAGGGTATTGCGCAAGGTTAAATTGAGTTCCTCGGTTAGGTGGTTAACTGATTTTTGTCCTCTGACGTCCTTGGGTAGGCAGAGGGAGTCTGGAAGGGCATCAAGGAATCTTTGGGTTGTCTGAGAATTTATAGCACGACTTTTAATCTTCCTTGGTTGGGGTCTGAGCAGATTATTTGTTGCAATTGTAAACGCAATAAAATGGTGGTCCGATAATCCAGGATTATGAGGAAAAACATTAAGATCCACAACATTTATTCCATGGGACAAAACTAGGTCCAGAGTATGACTGTGGCAGTGAGTAGGTCCAGAGACATGTTGGACAAAACCCACTGAGTCGATGATGGCTCCGAAAGCCTTTTGGAGTGGGTCTGTGGACTTTTCCATGTTAATGTTAAAGTCACCAAAAATTAGAATATTATCTGCTATGACTACAAGATCCGATAGGAATTCAGGGAACTCAGTGAGGAACACTGTATATGGCCCAGGAGGCCTGTAAACAGTAGCTATAAAAAGTGAGTGAGTAGGCTGCATAGATTTCATGACTAGAAGCTCAAAAGACGAAAACGTCATTGTTTTTTTTTTTGTAAATTGAAATTTGCTATCGTAGATGTTAGCAACACCTCCGCCTTTGCCGGATGCACGGGGGGTATGGTCACTAGTGTAACCAGGGGGTGAGGCCTCATTTAACACAGTAAATTCATCAGGCTTAAGCCATGTTTCAGTCAGGCCAATCACATCAAGATCATGATCAGTGATTAGTTCATTGACTATAACTGCCTTGGAAGTGAGGGATCTAACATTAAGTAACCCAATTTTGAGATGTGAAGTATCACAATCTCTTTCAATAATGGCAGGAATGGAGGAGGTCTTTATACTAGTGAGATTACTAAAGCGAACACCGCCATTTTTAATTTTGCCCAACCTAGATCGAGGCACAGACACGGTCTCAATGGGGAAAGCTGAGCTGACTACGCTGACTGTGCTAATGGCAGACTCCACTAAGCTGGCAGGCTGGCTAACAGCCTGCTGCCTGGCCTGCACCCTATTTCATTCTAGAGCTAGAGGAGTTAGAGCCCTGTCTATGTTCGTAGATAAGATGAGAGCACCCCTCCAGCTAGGATGGAGTCCGTCACTCCTCAGCAGGCCAGGCTTGGTCCTGTTTGTGGGTGAGTCCCAGAAAGAGGGCCAATTATCTACAAATTCTATCTTTTGGGAGGGGCAGAACACAGTTTTCATCCAGCGATTGAGTTGTGAGACTCTGCTGTAGAGCTCATCACTCCCCCTAACTGGGAGGGGGCCAGAGACAATTAATCTTACAATTAAAGGTAACCTCGATAGTTTCAGTACTACACCTTGTCATGATACAAAAGCAACTTTGTAGCTAGCTAACATAACACTAATCAAGACGTTCCTTTGTAATGTATTTCGTTTCTTCAGTGCTGCTCGTCGGTAAAGTTGGCTACTTTTGGAAAAATGGCGTCGCGGGGGAAAAATGGCGGGGGGACGAAAATAGCTGGCTAGCTAACCTCGATAATTACTAAACTACACAATTATCAAGCTATGACAAAGACAACTATGTATCTAGCTAGCTAACACTGGAACCAGAAATCAATACTGAACTTCAGAGAGGAGTTGCATTGAGGACAGATTCATACCTACAGAGACATTAGTATTGTAGTATAGTATATAGATAGTAGTATTGTCACATGGCTAAGATGGTAGACTTACAATAATAGCTAAGCTATACTTACTCACCTGTTGTATGTTCAACACAGACGAGATGAGATCGAATCTTCACGGTCGCTTGGCCTTGGCTTGTCTCCAGCAGCAACACCCAGTCCGTTCTCTAGCCGACCCACAGACAGTACTGATTAATCCAGCAGCAACACCCAGTCCGTTCTCTAGCCGACCCACAGACAGTACTGATTAATCCAGCAGCAACACCCAGTCCGTTCTCTAACCGACCCACAGACAGTACTGATTAATCCAGCAGCAACACCCAGTCCGTTCTCTAGCCGACCCCCAGACAGTACTGATTAATCCAGCAGCAACACCCAGTCCGTTCTCTAACCGACCCCCAGACAGTACTGATTAATCCAGCAGCAACACCCAGTCCGTTCTCTAACCGACCCCCAGACAGTACTGATTAATCCAGCAGCAACACCCAGTCCGTTCTCTAGCCGACCCACAGACAGTACTGATTAATCCAGTCTACTCTGCTAAAACTCTACAGCTGCTCCATCCTAGAAGGAGATCCTAACAGTTGTTGTTGTTTGACTTGTTTGCAGCTGGCAGCAGTTGACTCCTCCCCCTTTTGTATTTTATTTATCAGCTTATTCTCTCTCTCTCTCTCTCTCTCTCTCTCTCTCTCTGTCTCTGTCTCTGTCTCTCTCTGTCTCTGTCTCTGTCTCTGTCTCTGTCTCTCTCTGTCTCTGTCTCTCTCTCTCTCTCTCTGTCTCTCTATCCCTCTCTCTCTCTGTCTCTCTCTGTCTCTCTCTGTCTCTGTCTCTCTGTCTCTCTGTCTCTGTCTCTGTCTCTCTCTCTCTCTCTCTCTCTGTCTCTCTATCCCTCTCTCTCTCTGTCTCTCTCTGTCTCTCTCTGTCTCTGTCTCTCTGTCTCTCTGTCTCTGTCTCTGTCTCTCTCTCTGTCTCTCTCTCTCTCTCTCTCTCTCTCTCTCTCTCTCTCTCTCTCTCTCTCTGTCTCTCTCTCTCTCTCTCTCTCTGTCTCTGTCTCTGTCTCTCTCTCTCTCTGTCTCTCTGTCTCTGTCTCTGTCTCTGTCTCTGTCTGTCTCTCTCTTTCTCTCTCTTTCTCTCTCTTTCTCTCTCTCTCTGTCTCTCTCTCTCTCTCTGTCTCTCTCTCTCTCTCTCTCTCTGTCTCTCTCTCTCTCTCTCTCTCTCTCAATTCAATTCAATTCAATTCAATTCGCTTTATTGGCATGACGTAACAATGTACATATTGCCAAAGCTTACTTTGGATATTTACAATATAAAAATAAATAAAAATGAGAATCAAAAATTGTCAACGGGACAACAGTAACAACAATAACCAACGGTCAATATAACCATACATTCAACAATAACAATAATCATACAGTAGAGGACATGTGCAGGTTTATTGGTCTGTCAGACACTATCCCTCATCTTATGGCAGGCAGCAATGTAGTGCGCTGCCAACCCACAGCTCTCTGCATTCTCCCCCAACAGGATGGGTAGCCTATCCTCATCAGAGAGGTCTTTGAAACCTTGAATAAGGGTTTCAAATTTGGGGAAATGACACTCTCTAATTGTTTTATATTTTTGACATTTTGTCAGGAAATGCAGCTCTGTCTCATGTTCTGCTTTTCTGCAGTGGTTGCACAGCCTTTCCTCTACAGGGAGCCAGATTTTCCTGTGTCTACCCTTCTCAATGGCAAGGCTGTGCTCACTGAGCCTGTACTTTGTCAAGGTTGTTCTAAGGTTTTGATCAGTAACCATGGTCAAATATTTAGCCATAGTGTACTGTCGATTTAGGGCCAGATAGCACTGCATTTTGCTTTGTGTTTGTGCTTGTGTTTCCCAATAAGCAATGTAGTTTTGTTTTGACTGTGTTGTAATTTGGTTTATTCTGATTGATTGGATGTTCTGGTCCTGAGGCTTCAGTGTGTTAGTAGAACAGGTTTGTGAACTCAGCCCCAGGACCAGCTGGATGAGGGGACTCTTTTCTTTGCTCAGCTCTTGGCATTGCAGGGCTTGGTAATGATATGAGAGGGGGTCACTGTATTTTAGATGTTTCCAAAACTTAATTGCTCTTTTTTGAGTTTTTATTATTAGTGGATATTGGCCTAATTCTGCCCTGAATGCATTGTTTGAGTTTTCCTCTGGACACGTAGGAGAATCTTACAGAACTCTGCATGTAGGGTTTCAATGGGGTGTTTGTCCCATTTGATGAAATCTTGTTTTGCAAGTGGACCCCACACCTCGCTGCCATAAAGTGCAATTGGTTCAATGACATATTCAATTAGTTTTAGCCAAATTTCAAATAGGTATTTCAATTTGAATTTGCTTTTTAATGGCGTAGAATGTCCTGCGTGCTTTCTCTCTCAGTTCATTCACTGCCTCATTAAGGTGTCCAGTTGAGCTTATTTTTAAACCTAAGTAATTGTAGTGTGTACTAATTCCCTGAGATCCGGATCTTCTCTGGAAAATCATTATTTTAGTCTTTTTGGGGTTTACTGCCAGGGCCCAGGTCTGGCAGTACTGCTCTAGCAGGTCCAGGCTCTGCTGTAGGCCAGGTGCTGTGGGTGACAGCAGGCATAGGTCATCTGCGAAGAGTAGGCATTTAACTTCTGAATTGTGGAGACTAACACCAGGGGCTGAGGATTTTTCTAGAATAGTGACCAATTCGTTAATGTAAATATTGAAGAGTGCAGGGCTCAGATTGCAACCCTGATGAAGGCCCCGCCCCTGGTTAAAGAATTCTGTTCTTTTCTTACCAATTTTAATGCTGCACGTATTGCCAGTATACATTGATTTAATTATGTCATATGTTTTACCCCCTACACCACTTTCAATAACTTAGAACAGTCCTGTATGCCAAATAGAATCAAATGCTTTTTGGAAGTCGATAAAGCAAGCGTATATTTTGGTATTATTTTGGTGGACATGTTTATCTATCAGGGTGTGTAAGGTGTAAATATGATCAGTTGTGCGATGTTTTGGTATAAATCCAATTTGGCTTTTACTCAAGACATTGTGCTTATTAAGGAAGTTTAGAACTCTTACA
>NC_042987.1:43655882-43663572 GCF_901001165.1 Salmo trutta | reverse complement strand
TTGAAAAATGGGTGGCTGATATTCTGGCTGGGTACTCTGCTGACATAATCTAATGTTTTGCTTTCGTTGTAAAGCCTTTTGAAATCGGACAGTGTGGTTAGATTAACGAGAGTCTTGTCTTTAAAATGGTGTAAAATAGTCATATGTTTGAGAAATTGAAGTAATAGCATTTCTAAGGTATTTGAATATCGCGCCTCGGGATTCCACTGGCTGTTGAGTAGGTGGGACGCAAGCGTCCCACTGGCCCAGAGAGGTTAAAATATTATTATCACATAATTATGATTATATCACTCCTCCTGTGTAACCTTTGATCTCTGACCTTAGGATCCATTCTCTCCTCTTACTGACCTTAGACTGGTAGAGGATCCATTCCGGGGGCAGCCTCCTGTGGGGGGGGCAGTAGGGGGCACGGTGCTGTTCACTGGGGGGAACCACTCCTCTCACAGATGGACCTCATTTCAGTGCCACAGTTATAGTCATGCCAGAAACCTGACACACAGTTATAGTCATGCCAGAAACCTGAACACACAGTTATAGTCATGCCAGAAACCTGAACACACAGTTATAGTCATGCCAGAAACCTGAACACACAGTTATAGTCATGCCAGAAACCTGAACACACAGTTATAGTCATGCCAGAAACCTGAACACACGTTATAGTCATGCCAGAAACCTGAACACACAGTTATAGTCATGCCAGAAACCTGAACACACAGTTATAGTCATGCTAGAAACCTGAACACACAGTTATAGTAGACCTAGTCATGCCATTGAGTTATGTGGTAACCAGCTCCAAGATTCAGAATGAAAATAACTGAATGGAAGTTCTTATAAGAGAGTAACATTTTTGGGCCACATTTCATCTTTAGCTCACCATTGTAGCTGGCAACACAGTTCTCATCGTTGTTCTTGAAGTCCGGCTGGTTGTTGTCCCATCTCTGGAATACTACTGGGGAACCGTCCATCCACCTGGACAGAACACAGTACACAATAACTCAGAACACAAGAATTCAAGAACACAGAACACATTAACTCAGAACACAAGAATTCAAGAACACAGAACATGTGAACTCAGAACACAAAACATAAGATATTGAATATCCCTTTGAGCATGGTGAAGTTATTAATTACCACTTTTGGATGGTGTACACCCAGTCACTACAAAGATACATGCGTCCGTAAACTAAGATGCTGGAGAGGAAGGAAACCGCTCAGGGAGTTCACCATGAGGCCCAATGGTGACATTAAACCAGTGTAATGGCTGTGATAGGAGAACACTTAGAATGGATCAACAATCCACAATACTAACCTAAATTATATAATGAAAGAAGGAAGCTGTACTGAATAACAAAATAAGTCAACAAGGCACTAAAGTAATTTGGCAAGCGTTTAACTTTTTGTCCTGAATACAAAGTGTTATGTTTGGGGAAAATCCAATACAACACATCACTGAGTACCCACTCTTCATATTTCAATCATAGTGGTGGCTGCATCATGTTATGGGTATGCCTGTCATCGTTAAGGACTGGGGAGGTTTTCAGGATAAAAGGAATGGAGCGTAGCACAAGCAAAATCCTAGAGGAAAACCTGGTTCAGTCTGCTTTCCACCTGACACTGGGAGACGAATTCCCCTTTCAGCAGAACAACAACCTAAAACACAAGGCCAAATTTACACTGGAGGTTTGCTTACCAAGAAGACAGCGAATGTTCCTGAGTGGCCGATATTAAAGTTTTGACTTAAATCTACTTGAAAATCTAGGGCAAAACCTGAAAATGGTTGTCTAGCAATGATCAACAACCAATTTGACAGAGCTTGAATAATGTTTTAAAGAATAATGGGCAAATGTTGCAGAATCCAGGTGTGAAAAGCTCTTAGAGACTTACCCAGAAAGACTCACAGCTGTAATCGCTGCCAAGTGTGATTCTAACATGTATTCACTCAAGAGGTGTAAATACTTATGTAAATGAGATATGTCTGTATTTTCAATAAATGTGTAAACATTTCTAAAAACAAGTTTGTACTTGTCATTATGGGGTATTGTGTGTAGATTTGTGAGAGAAAAAATACTATTTAATCCATTTTGAATTCAGGCTGTATCAACAGAATGAAGAATAAATCAAGGGGTATGAATCCTTTCTGAAGGAACTGTATGTATATGGTAGTGGGGTATCCCTGGAACCTCCTACTGCATTTTCAACATTTCTGATTAGTCAGGAAGTAATACAAACAACAAATCAAAATAATTTATTTCAATTTTATATTTTAAGCCATCCTAATTGGGTGGGCCAGTATTCAATCTGGCAGGGCCTCTGCCCAGCATGGCCTGCCGTGGCTTCTCCTCTGCACGAAACATGGAACACAGAAAGAACACGGACAATACACAGAAAATATGCTGCGTTCTTGCAATGCCGGAATGTTCAGAAATACAACTTCTAAACACGGCACAATGAGTTGTGTGCATTCACATGCTTTGACCTGGCTGAGAACGTCAACTGGCTAATTTCTAAGTAGCTACGCCAACCATGAACAAAAAGCGCAGCCATCACGCTCTCATCCAAATTATATTGTTAAATAAAAGGTCCAAATAAATTGGGATAAATAATGTTTTGTCAAGTTATGTTCTTGGTAGCTGACGTCAGAGTTCAGCATGTCTGAAAAGTCTCCAACTGGAGGGCCTTTTAAATTGACTTCTCCCAGAAAGGAAGCTTGTATTTCAGAGTTTCTAAAATGTCATGAACGCAGCAATAGAACAGCGTTTGACACCACCAGTTTAGAAGTGATATAAAAAACGTTTTATTTTTATTTGTTTGATAATCTTATTTTACTCGTTTTATACTCACCCGAAAGAGCGATCAAGATCAACTGTTAGCCCGATGTAATGGATTCCCAAATGCTCTTTATTGATCTGAATAAAGAGCAATTAACATTAGGAACTAGCTGTCATGGAGTCAACATGGGGTACCGGTCTGTTTCGACACCTTGTAGAGTCCAAGCCCTGACGAATTGAGGGCAAAAAGGGGGGTGCAACTCAATGTTAGAAAGGTGGTTCTTAATGTTTTGTGGATTCAGTGTATATCAGTGGTGGGAAAATTGCCCAATTATCATAATTGAGTAAAGTAAAGATACCTTAATATAAAATGAAAGTCCACCCAGTAAAATACTTCTTGAGTAAAAGTCTAAAAGTATGTTTTTAAATATACTTAAGTATCAAAACTAAATGTCAAATTCCTTATATTGAGCAAATATTTCTTATTTACGGCTAGCCAGGTGCACACTCCAACACTGAGACATCATATACAAACGAAGCCTTTGTGTTCCGTGAGGCCGTGAGTCCGTCAGATCAGAGGCAGTAGGGATTACCAGGGATGTTCTCTTGATTAGTGTGTGAATTGGACCCTTTTCCTGTCCTGCTAAGCATTCAAAATTGTACTTTGGGTGTGAGGGAAAATGTATGGAGTAAAAAGTACATAATTTCTTTAGGAATGTAGTGAGGTAAAAATAAAAGTTGGTAAAAAATATAAATAGTAGAGTACAGATACCCCCCCAAAACGACTTAAGTAGTACTTTAAAGTATTTTTACATAAGTACTTTACATCACTGGTGTATATAGCTCTGCCAACGTGTTTTGAAGGCAGGACTATAGCGAAACTATAGGTGTTTACCTTGTTTCCATAGAAATGTATTTTCTGTTAGTCCGTTTGATAACAACAAGGTCCCCATGCCTCTGCTGACAGTAGTGTCTGGCGTCCTCCATGGCCAAGCAGTTCAGAATTAAAGTAATATTGAGAGCCTCCAAACTCCAGCCAGCCATCCTCTGTCACATTATACTCTAGACAGGATTAGAAAATACTCAAATAAGTTATCTGCTTGGTCTAGACTAGAGACCAAGCACATAAAGTCCCCTCTAGAGACCAAGCAGATAAGGTCCCCTCTAGAGACCAAGCAGATAAGTCCCCTCTAGAGACCAAGCAGTAAGTCCCCTCTAGAGACCAAGCAGATAAGTCCCCTCTAGAGACCAAGCAGATAAGTCCCCTCTAGAGACCAAGCAGGGATTTGTCCTATCGGTCTCTTGAGGGGACTTGTCAAAGGCCGTTTGGACTGTGTTCCAAAGTTCCCACTAGCATACCACAATGCGTCTTCAAAATATTTATACTTTTAATGTGGTGAGCTCATTCATTTATTCATTAATTTAAGAGTGATAGACAACTCATCAACACTTGCCAATATTTTCCAGGGAGTCCTGGGAGCTATGGGATGCGTACTGTCAAGGGGACTTACCAGGGATGGCGTTGTTGGGAGGAGGTAGTGGGGTCACTCCTGTAATGCCACAGAGAAAGAGGAGGAGAATGGAGAAGAGAAGAGGAGAGAGAAGTCTGTGTTAGCTCACTAAGCTAAAGCCTTCTGGTCCCAGTAAGGTTACTAATCATGCACGTGAGGTCGACTAAAATACTTCCGTCCCACAGACAGAGGCGCTACATCCTGAATGTCTTCCTTTTATAGTGTTGCACTTTTGACCAGAACCTCATTGCACACCTAGTGGCCAGAGACTTTAATGCAGGGAAACTTAAATCAGTTCTACCTCATTTCTACCAGCATGTTACATGTGCAACCAGAGAAAAAAAAACACTAGACCACCTTTACTCCACACACAGAGACGCTTACAAAGATTTCCCTCGCCCTCCATTTGGCAAATCTGACCATAACTATCCACCTGATTCCTGTTAACAAGCAAAAACTAAAGCAGGAAGTACCAGTGACTCGCTCGATTTGGAAGTGTTCAGATGACGCAGATGCTAAGCTAGAGTACTGTTCTGCTAGCACAGACTGGAAAATGTTCCGGGATTCCTTCCGGAGGCATTGAGGAGTACACCACATCAGTCAATGGCTTCATCAATAAGTGCATCGACAACGTCATCCCCACAGTGACCATATGTACATACCTCAACCAGAAGGATACATACCTCAACCATGGATTACAGGCAACATCTGCACTGAGCTAAAGAGTAGAGCTGCTGCTTTCAAGGAGCAGGACTCTAACCCGGAAACTAATCAGAAATCCCGCTATGCCCTTCAATGAACCATCAAACAGGCAAAGGGTCAATACAGGACAAGATTGAATCCCACTACACCGGCTCCGATGCTCGTCGGATGGTGGCAGGGCTTGCAAACTATTACAGACTACAAAGGGAAGCACAGCCGCAAGCTGCCCATTGACGCAAGCCTACCAGATGAGCTAAATTGCTTCTATGCGTGCTTTGAGGCAAGCAACACTGAAGCATGCATGAGAGCACCAGCTGTTCTGGATGACTGTGTGATCACACTCTCCGTAGCCGATGTGAGTAAGACCTTTATACAGGTCAACACTCACAAGGCCGCAGAGACAGATGGATTACCAGGACGTGTACTCCAAGCATGCGCTAACCAACTGGCAAGTGTATTCACTGACATTTTCAATCTGTCCCTAACCGGGTCTGTAACATGAAACATGTGTTCAAGCAGATTGCCATAATGCCTGTGCCCAAGAACACCAAGGTAACCTGCCTAAATGACGACCGACCCGCAGCACTCACGTCTATAACCATGAAGTGCTTTGAAAGGCTGGTCATGGCTCACATCAACACCATACCCAGAAACCTTAGACCCACTCCAATTTGCATACCGACCCAACAGATGACACAATCTCTATTGCACTCCACACTGCCCTTTCCCACCTGGACAAAAGGAACACCTACGTGAGAATGCTATTCATTGGACTACAGCTCAGGGTTCAACACCATAGTGCCCTCAAAGCTCATCACTAAGCTAAGGACCCTGGGACTAAACACCTCCCTCTGCAACTGGATCCTGGACTTTCTGACGGGCCGCCCCCAGGTGGTAAGGGTAAGTAACAACAAATCTGCCACGCTGATCCTCAACACAGGGGCCTCTCAGGGGTGCGGGCTCAGTCCCCTCCTGTACTCCCTGTTCACTCAATACTGCATGGCCAAGCATGACTCCAACACCATCATTAAGTTTGCTGACGACACAACAGTGGTAGGCCTGATCACCGACAACGATGAGTCAGCCTATAGGGAGGAGGTCAGAGACCTGGCAGTGTGGTGCCAGGATAACAACCTCTCCCTCAACGTGATCAAGACAAAGGAGATGATCGTGGACTACAGGAAAAGGAGGGCCAAGCACGCCCCAATTCTCATCGATGGGGCTGTAGTGGAGCGGGTTGAGAGCTTCAAGTTCCTTGGTGTCCACATCAACAACAAACTATCATGGTCCAACCACACCAAGACAGTCGTGAAGAGGGCACGACCACTGCTATTCCCCCTCAGGAGCTGAAATAGGTGTGTCATGGATCCTCAGATCCTCAGAAAGTTCTAAAGCTGCACCACCAAGAGCATCCTGACTGGTTGCATCAACGCCTGGTATGGCAACTGAGATGCAGTGCCTTAGACCGCTGCGCCACTCGGGAGTCCCATATAGCGTCGCTACTGTTATTTTATTGATGCTCTTTAATTATTTGTTATTTTTAGATTATCTTTTTTTCTTTGTTTTTAATTAAATGTTTTCTTTATTCATTTTTTTACTTCAGTTTATTTAGTAAATACTTTCTGAACACTTGTTTTTCTTTAAACTGCATTGTTGGTTAATTAAGGGCTTGTAAGTAAGCATTTCACTGTAAGGTCTACATCTGTTGTATTCGGCACATGTGACAAATACATACAATTTAATTTGATTTTATAATGGTCTTTTGTGCCATTTAAGACGCAGCCACAGTCAGACTGAGAGACTCTATACATTACATTACCTTCAGGGATCTCACACAGCCAGTCATTGAGCCATACATTACCTTTAGGGATCTCACACAGCCAGTCATTGAGCCATACAATACCTTTAGGGATCTCACACAGCCAGTCATTGAGCCATACAATACAGTACATTTAGGGATCTCACACAGTCAGTCATTGAGCCATGCATTACAGTACATTTAGGGGTCTCACACAGTCAGTCATTGAGCCATACATTGCAATACCTTTAGGGATCTCACACAGCCAATCATTGAGCCATACATTACCTTTAGGGGTCTCACACAGCCAGTCATTGAGCCATACAATACCTTCAGGGATCTCACACAGCCAGTCATTGAGCCATACATTACAGTACCTTCAGGGATCTCACACAGTCAGTCATTGAGCCATACATTACAGTACCTTCAGGGATCTCACACAGCCAGTCATTGAGCCATACATTACAGTACCTTCAGGGATCTCACACAGCCAGTCATTGAGCCATACATTACAGTACCTTCAGGGATCTCACACAGCCAGTCATTGAGCCATACATTACAGTACCTTTAGGGATCTCACACAGCCAGTCATTGAGCCATACAGTACCTTTAGGGATCTCACACAGCCATTCATTGAGCCATACATTACCTTTAGGGGTCTCACACAGCCAGTCATTGAGCCATACATTACAGTACCTTCAGGGATCTCACACAGCCAGTCATTGAGCCATACATTACAGTACCTTTAGGGATCTCACACAGCCAGTCATTGAGCCATACATTACAGGATCTTCAGGGATCTCACACAGCCAGTCATTGTAGACCTCACAGTACCTTTAGGGATCTCACACAGCCAGTCATTGTAGCCCTCACAGTCTACATCGTTCCAGGATCCCTCTTCATCCCAGTGA